>NC_053417.1:27433205-27733205 GCF_016859285.1 Xiphias gladius | reverse complement strand
CTCCTGATCCACCACATCCCAGAGGTGTTGTACTGGATCCAGATCTGGTGACTGGGGAGGCCACTGAAGTTCACTGAACTCATTGTCATGTTTATGAAACCAGTTTGAGAGGATTTTTGACACGGCGCATTATCCTGCTGGAGGTATCCATTAGAAGATGCTAAACTGTGGCCATAAAGGGAAGCACATGGTCAGCAACAATACTCAGACCAGTTGTGGCGCTCAAACCATGATTGGTTGAATGGGGCCAAGAAAACCTTCCCCCCACCATCACACAACCACCAGCCTGGACTGTTGACTCAAGGCAGGTTGGGTCCATGGATTCAAATTCGGACCCTACCATCTGCTGCCTCAGCAGAAATCCAGATCCATCAGACCAGGCTCCCTTTTTCCAGTCTTCAGCTGTCCAGGTCTGGTGCAGCCTGTGTCCACTGCAGCGTCAGGTTTCTGTTCTTTGCTGACAGGACTGGAACCTGACGTGGTCTTTTGCTGTTGTAGCTCATCCACCTCCAGGTTGTACGTGTTGTTCATCCTGAGAAGCTTCTCTGCTCACCACAGTTGTAGAGAGTGGTTACCTGAGTTACCGTAGCCATTCTGTCAGCTCCAATTGGTCTGGACGTTCACCTCTGACCCTCATCAACGGGGTGTTTTCGTCCACTTAACTGATGCTCGCTGGAGGTTTTTTGTTTTTCACATCATTCTTGGTAAAAACTCTAGAGACTGTTGTGTGTGAAAATCCCAGGAGATCAGCAGTTTCAGAAACACTCAAACCAGCTCGTCTGGCACCAACAATCCTGCTGCGTCAAAGTCACTGAGATCACATTTTTCCTCGTTCCGATGTTTGATGTGAACATTAACTGAAGCTCCAGACCTGGATCTGCAGTATTTTATTCACTGCACTGCTGCCCTGTGATTGGTTGATTGGATAATTGCAGGAATAAGCAGCTGCACGGGTTCCTAATAAAGTGCTCAGTGAGTGTATATTGACGGTGGACTCAGCAGCGAGGTTTTGAGGTAATATTAATGGTTTGAGGTTTACCCTGAGTCACGACCACACTCTCTGTCTCTCTCTCTCTCTCTCTTTAGAATGCTGACCCTCTAGGTCGGCCGCCCCGCAGATCCAACGTGCCATGACCAGCGTCAACTCTCCAGCCTGTCTCCTCGCCCGCAACCACTTCTACAGAAGTATGCACACACACCCTCATACCCCTCATTAGTTGTGAGGACACTCGTTGATAATGCATTCCCTAGCCCCTCGCTCTAACCTTCACCATCACAACTAAATGCGCACCACACACACACACACTAACACACACTCTTTCAATTTTAAGGCCTGACATTAAATTTCTTAGCCAAAGAAAACGCAAATATTTCACTGGGAACAAAGACTGTGTGTTTTGTGTATGCTCGTGTGCATGCGTTTCCCTCGTGCTGCAGGAACATGTGCGATTTTTAGAAAAATCTGCTCTGTCTTTCTGAGCCCTTGAACATTCACCTTGCTGAGGGGAAAATAACATCTTCATTAAGTTTGGTATGTTATCTGGTTGACTTCTCCAAAACACCGCATCTACTAGACAATAACTTTCATCGGACAGGAAGCAGTAGAAATTGTAACCGTACGGAACATGATGTTCGTTGTGCCATGTACAACTAAAAATGTGGATTTTATGCACGTTTTACGTATCACCATGACCAAAACCTTACCCTGATCGAGACAAGAAAAGTTGAAAAACCACCCCCCCCTCCTCCTCCTAAGAACATTTTGTGTTATTTAACAAAAATCTGTGCATCTGCACATCATTTTGGACCATTATCATTACAATATTTATTTTAAAAAAAAACAGCAACAACACAATAGGTTGTTTTTTTACAGCACGCTGAGACATCAAACAAGAAGAAGAAAACACTATGTCCTGAAGGAATCCCTAGAGGGACTGGATTTGAACTGTGACTTTGGCGTCCTCCCATAGCCACTAGACAACGTAACAGCAATTCGGCTATTTAACCAAATTTCTGTTCGGCCCGACGTCTATAGACAGGTTACTTTCTCAGTGGCCACTGGACAGATGCTCAACAGTGGAGGGATTTTTCTTTCCCCGGCGCATTTCTGCAGTAAAGACTTCAGGAGATGCCATCAACTTGTTTTCAGTCGTCTTGATTTATTTCCGCCGTGGCAGCAGAACATGCTACACCAGCCTTCAGAAACTCCTGCAGGTTCAACTGAGCTAACGACACCTAACGACACTTTTAGGGCTGACTAACTCTGAGAGACCTTTGGGTGAACTGATCCTTTAACACATCCGCACTAATTACAGGAGTGAAATGGGAAAAGAAACTAAATTGCTCCCACTAACTAGTGTGCACACTCAAGGATTGACACATGCAAATAAGCCCACACACACACACACACACACACACACACACACACACACACACACACACACACACACAGTACGTACTCTCCCTCCCATACAAACACTGAATCAGCACTTCCACAGCGCTCAGGACTGGCTTTATGTCATGTTTTCATGTGTGCGTGACTCACTCTCTGCACACCCTGTTCCCCTATATTGGCATTTAAAAAGAAAAAAACAACAGGGATAAGAATGGAAGTAGGCCTCAGACGTCTTTGAGCCAAGACACGCTGACATAAATATTATCTGACCTTGTAGGATTTCACAAACAACTTCACAAGAACTTAAACTTCAGAAGAAAAGAAAAAAAAAAAAAGAGCATGACAAATGTGTTTCTGAAACACATGTAGAAACTCACCTCGGCAGATAACAACATAAAAATTGCAGTTTCACAGTTTTGAAACACACGGATCCACGTCGGTAACAGAATAATTCAAAGAGATTCATCGATGAAAGCATCATTAGTTGCAGCCCTACTGATTGTGCTTCTCTTTTTTTCCTTTCCCAGCTTCCCTTCTCTAGCGTCTGTGTCACAGTCAGATGAGAATAGAAATGGACCAGAAACACTAACAAACTTAAATGCACCAGCACTACAGTACATCTCTCTCTCTCTCTCTCTCTCTCTCTCTCTCTCTACCTCAGATTTGCCCTCCAGTCCGGAGCCTTCCTCGGCTGAGTTCAGCTGTCAGAACGACTCTGTCAGGCACAAACAGAGACAGGTCAACCTCTGGGTCTCCATGGCGACCCCTCCTGGTAACCCATCCTTCCCTACACCCATCCATGCAGGATGGCCCGCTTTTCTGGGGAGGGACTTCCCTACGATAATTAGAACCATTCACACAGGCAGTAGTGAGGCCCGACGCCGGTGTTGCGCAGTAAGGCCTGGCTCATAGTCGGCGTTCCAGTTCATCCCAAAGCTGTTGGATGGGGTAGAGGTCAGGGCCTTGTGCAGGCCGGTCAAGTTCTTCCACATCGAATAATCGGGAAAACCATTTTTGAAAACGGAGCCGGCGTTGTGCACGGGAACACTGTCATGGCGAAACTGGAAAGGGGCCTTCCCCAAGCCGTTGCCACAAAGTTGGAAAAAACAACGCTGTCTAAAGCATCATTTTATGCTGTAGCCTAAAGATTTCCCTTTTCTTCCCCCTGGCCCCGAGCATGAAAAAAACTGCCTCACAACGTAAGCACACAGAAGTATTTAGGGGTACTTTGTCATTTATATGACATGGAGGAAACACGCACTGATTCAGTTAATGATAAACATGCGATTACGGTGAAATGCAAATAAAAAGTGATATGCATCACCAGTGAAGGTTTGGCCACCTGAAAGGCATTACAAAGACATACAAAGACATGCCTGTGCGCTCAGTAAGTAGGTCAATATACAGTACATAAACAGATACCGTGTATGCAGGTCACAGGCTTTCAGAGCCGAATCTTAAACCTAGCTCCAGACTGGCGTGATCTTTTAAACCAAGTCCAACTGCTTCTTCAGCCATGGTTTAGAGTAGTTAGAGCTTAAGCCCGGTCTGGATTTGAACGATAGGGCTGGCATTATTATATCGTTTTCTTAGTGTTGATAAATCCCACGAAAAGACCAAAACCAACAATGCGTATTTCCGTCTCTCTGTACTTTCCGACTTCCCCTGCCTGCCCGTAAGCTCTCAAACCCAACCTGGATGTTTTAGCATTTTCCCTAAAACGGTTGGACACTGCAGTTTGGCAACCATTCCCCAAACAGGAGTAAACAGTGTATTCCTTGGGGACGATTTTCAGCTGGGGATGAATATACATTTGGTGCACTGATGTTTATTTAAAGCAGCAGGGCGCTGTCTGTGGGATTCACTCAATATAAACTACAGTTACTGATACAGGATTTTTGATACTGATTCAGGGATCATCCTGGATCAAAATATCATAATAATACATATTTCAACCATAACACCGCCCCCTAACCAGGGACAGGAGGAGATGGAGGGGAGAACGAGCGCCCAAGATCCAGATAGTGAAGAGTAAATCCGGTCCTTCCCAGTTTTGGGTGACCAGTGCACACAGTGACCTGGAAAAACCTGCAGCATAACAGCTGCTCTGCCTTTAAAATGAGCCTCAGCTATTGCAAAAAAGAGCATTAGAATCAAACAATACTTTTTAAGAAAAATTTAATTCAGATTTTGTTGCACAAAAAAAAATCTCAGGTTGGATAAAAAACAAGATCCTATACAGAAGCTCGTAACAACGGCTTTTTAAAATGGTTTTATGACTTATGTGGCTACGTTTCCCTCTCTTCCCAGGAATACCAGGTGGCATTGGATACAAAGGGTTATGCGTCAGCATTGACCTGGACTTCTGTTCCTCCCTGCCCTTCTCCAACTCCAAACCCTCCGACCCTGCTGACGGGGGCGGCAAGTAGAAGGGAATAAGGTCACCTCACTGGTTCACAGACTGAAAGGAAGCTAAGAAATCGAGATCGCTTAGCTTCCCATTTCTCGGCCCTCTGGGCTACTCGGGATTTGACAGGCTGGATTGCAATATGAAATTGGAGGCCTCCAGTGGACGGGGAATATTTCGTCACATGTACAGCTGCACCGATAGCTTTTTTTCAGAATTGATTTCAGAATCGATCAGCTGATCAAAAGAAAATTAATAGGCAACTGAGAATTGATAATTGATTCATTTTTCAGAGCAAAAATCCCAAACATCTGATGGTTCCTATTTCCATGACCCAAGAAGGATCAGCAGATCGGCCAGATCACATTTGGAGCCGTGCATTGTGATCCGGTCTCATTCGGTATTAAATATAACCCGTAAAGCAAGAGCACAGTCTTTAAGACAAAAAGTTGAAAGGTCCCCTAACTCCACCTCTTCCTGCTGGCTTCAGCAAGCCCAGCAATCCAGACGGAACTGATATGTCAAAGTCCAAAACGGCTCAGGGCAAATCTGAAAACTGGATGTTCCCAGTGTTTCAGTCTAAACACAGAATCTAGATCATGTGCAATCACCGACGAACCATTAATCATTTAAGCCATTTATCGAGCAAAAATACTAAACATTCTTCTAAATTTGTGGATTTGATGCTTTTGTCTATTTTGTATGATCGTAATTTGAATACCTTTGGTTTTTCACTGTCGACTGGAAAAAAGACAAGCTACTTGAAGACATCATCCTGGACTGAATTTGGACAGTGTTCCCTTTTCCCACATTTTATAGACTAATGAAAAATCATTTAATTGAAAATAATAAATGAATGGCCAGTGAAAAACAATCCTCTTTATCTATTGCCCTATTCTTAATACATGTCACCCAGCTCTATAACCTGGAAGCCCAAAGCACAACAGATGTTGAGAAGCTGTAGGAGAGGGAGGGGAGCCTGACAACAAGTGACTGAGGCCCAGACGGAGAAGAGAAAATCGGCTCCTTCATTCCCCCTTTTCGATGACCCTCCAAGCACCCGGTGACCCAGAAAAACTGCAGCGTGGGAGGACGACCGGCCGCTCGGCTCTTCAAATGAGCCACAGAGCAAATCCTCTTTTCAACCTTTCAACTCCGTCATGCAGAGAGGCCACTTTGCAGCAGCGTCGCCCATTGTTTGTCTTTCCTCTGTTTCATAGAGACAGACAGAGAGACTGGGGGGGGTGAATAGGGGATAGTGGTGTTTACACAAACCCATTTTACAGTTAACTGGGAAAATCCTTGCGTCAGGGTTTGTGCTGCACTACAGTCAGCAGGGAGATTTTTCTCCGCATGTCAGGATAGCTCGTATAAGTCAAAAGATAAAAGGAGTTTGTGGGGTTGTAATGTTGGGGAATTGCAAAAGGCCGAAAAAAAAGTCGGTATTTGCTTTCTGCATTGTCATCACCCCAGACCGTCCGGATAAGAGTCGATTTTTATGCATCGGTCAAAGGCACTGTGATGACCACTCCAAGTAGGACTGGAATCTCAGGCTGCAACAGATTATTATTTTTATTATCGATTGTTATACTGAATATTTTCTCTATAAAATCAATCAATCAGTCAGCCTGGTCCATAAAATCAACAAGCAAAAAGGCCAAAATAGTGAAAGTGGATATCAGTATCCCTCTGAAGACCAAGCTGACACATTCAGATGTGTTTTCGTCTGAGCAACAATCCTATTATCATAGAGGTCTAAGGAAACCAGCAAAAATTCACACTTTGGAAGCTGGAATCAAACTTTTTTGGCATTTTTTCATTAAAATAAATAAATCAAATAAAAATACGATTGATTATCAAAAGTGCTGCTGGTTAATTTTCTGCCAGTTGACTAATCAACTAATCATTTCAGCTCACCTTGGAACTAGATTTGGTCAGAAGCTCAGCTGTTTGAATGCAGTGATCTCAGCTGATAGGTGTAAATGGAACCATTGAGAGTTTATTGCACAGAGGGATGTTTCAGTTCAATTCAATATAATTTAATACAGATTTATTCACACGTGTAAGGATTTAACTGTACGTAGCAGCTCACTAACGAGGTCAACAGATACACGCTCGGGCTATAAGCTTAAAAAAACCATGGGGTTTTAATAATTAACACATTAGTAGCTGGGGTAGCTTCAACATGAAATGTGATGAATATGTAAAAATGTAGAAAACCAGGTTAATCTGAAATGGACGTGAGTCTGGAATCACAATCACCAACACTGCGACCAAGGCGAGTCATGTTAGTGGGAGTGCCAGCCAGCAGCACAGTCAGCTATACAAAGTGCAGCAATCAGCTCTTTGATACGTGAGATTTCAAAGTAGCGTGAGAAGACAGAAGTCAAAAAAGACACAAGGAAGTTGGCCAGCTCACATTGGCCACATTTATTCATGTGGATGCAGAAAATACACAGAGTTGATGATCTGTGTTTAGGAGTAGACATTGTGGAGTGACGACCCAAAACTTTATTAGATAAAAGCCCAACACAAGCCTGGCATTTAAATTACATGTTTTTGGTTGGTGATTTGTTGGGGGGGCGGTTGAGAAAAGGAAAACAACTGTATCTAGGCCAACACCAAACACAGCAAAAAACAAAAAAAAAACAAAAAAAACCCCACCTCTGGTTTGCTTGTTGTTTGTATGCTGCTGAAACCAGCCACCGTGTGCCTACCCCCCTAACAAAGCACCTCCAACCATTGCAGAGAATGTAATGTATCAGGTGATCTGAGATGGACGAACCCAGCAACCCTCCTGATGTGCAGCAGGTTAGGACACATCAGCTACACGACAGCAGACAATTACTCAGACGTCCATTTTTATTTTTTTTATTTAAAAGAAAAATTAAGGCTTATGAAATATAATATGAAATATGTTTTTTGGAGAAAATAACAAGGCGACTACCTATCGTGGATGTAAAGATATGTTGGATTTGCCATGAAGCTAATAATACAGAAAAAAAAAATTCTGTAAGTGAGCTTTGTACAAAACAACAGCCATGTTTACAGCCAATAACACCCTAAAAGCAACACTGCAAAACAACAGCAACCACCCGAGGAAAATGTCATAAAGCCAGCTCCATCCATCAACACTTGCAATATTTAAACAGGGGTATAAATACGCTAATTGTCCAATAAATCAGCAGCTTGAAATCATAAGGCTCATGATAAAAAGACTAAAATTGTCTCAGCCACCACGAGAATTCATTCACAGTGACTGCCAATGCACCTCGTTGCACATAGCCCCAAGACAGCAGGCTTTCAGCCAGCACATGCCACAGCATCAACCACAAACACATCAGCCACAACTGGGAGACAACCAGAAGCACTGACAGGCAGCCTCATCAGAATCTCGGGGGTAAACCTGGGAAGACTCGTGGTGGACTCAAACAGCAGGACTGGAAACTCCGGCGTCCGGCGTAAATTGGGCCGCCAGTTGAACGGGGGAAGTTGCTAAGTCGTGGTGGTGGCAGCTGTAATGACGGATGTGTAATGACGGGAATATTAACGGTGGTAAAATGTGGAGGCAGCAAACCGGGATCAGCAGCTGTCGCACAACTAAACAGCTACAAAGGGCTGAGACTTGTTGGTTTAAATTAAACGCCTCATTACGAAAGGTGCGTTTGATTCACAGAGCACTTTATTAGGAACACCTTTGCACCTGCTTATTCATGCAATTATCCAATCAGCCAATCACAGGGCAACAGTGCAGTGAATAAAATCCCGCAGATCCAGGTCTGGAGCTTCAGTTAATGTTCACATCAAACATCGGAACGAGGAAAAATGTGATCTCAGTGACTTTGACTGCAGCAGGATTGCTGGTGCCAGACGAGCTGGTTTGAGTGTTTCTGAACCTGCTGATCTCCTGGGATTTCCACACACAACAGTCTCTAGAGTTTTTACCAAGAATGATGTGAAAAACAAAAAACCTCCAGCGAGCATCAGTTCGGTGGATGGAAACGCCCCGTTGATGAGAGGGGTCAGAGGTGAACGTCCAGACCGGTTGGAGCTGACAGAAAGGCTACGGTAACTCAGGTAACCACTCTCTACAACTGTGGTGAGCAGAGAAGCTTCTCAGGATGAACAACACGTCCAACCTGGAGGTGGATGAGCTACAACAGCAGAAGACCAGGTCAGGTTCCAGTCCTGTCAGCCAAGAACAGAAACCTGACGCTGCAGTGGACACAGGCTGCACCAGACCTGGACAGCTGAAGACTGGAAAAAGGGAGCCTGGTCTGATGGATCTGGATTTCTGCTGAGGCAGCAGAGGGTAGGGTCAGAATTTGAATCCATGCAACCAACCTGCCTTGAGTCAACAGTCCAGGCTGGTGGTTGTGTAATGGTGGGGGGAAGGTTTTCTTGGCTCCACTCTGGGCCCATTAATACCAACCAATCATGGGTTGAACGCCCCAGCTGGTCTGAGTATTGTTGCTGACCATGTGCTTCCCTTTATAGCCACAGTTTTCTATCTTCTAATGGATACTTCCAGCAGGATAATGCGCCGTGTCAAAAATCCTCTCGAACGGGTTCTATGAATATAACAATGAGTCAGTGAACTTCAGTGGCCTCCCCAGTCACCAGATCTGGATCCAGTACAACACCTCTGGGATGTGGTAGATCAGGAGACTGGCAGCCTGAATCTGCAGCTGATAAATCTGCAGAAATGATGTGATGCAATCAGGTCAACATGGACCAGAATCTCAGAGGAAAGTTTCCAACATCTGGTGGAATCCAGGCCACGAAGACCTGAGGCTGTTCTGAGAGCAGACGGGAGGAACTACCCAGGATTAGGATGGTGTTCCTAATAAAGTGCTCAATGAGCGCATACTGCCAGGCAGGAAAGTTTGTCACGTGTTACATTTCAGCCTGTATATAATAAGTTACAAATATAATTTATATACAGTTCTTACACCTAATCTGTGAGACATGTATTTTGTGATCTGAAAAGTAATTTAAGCTGTTTTTTTTTTACTGTAGGTGTTTTTATTTTTTTTAATCATACTGTATTTTCATAGGTGTTAATAAAAAATTGTGACCCAGTATATTCAGATTCCGATATTAGATAAAGGAAAAAGTCTAAAATTATGATAGCTGTGATAGGACCAAGTTTAATGTATAGGAAGCGTTGGAGCACTAAAACCTCACCTGACAATATTTTTTCCTTTTTTTTTTGTCCTCTCAAGTCACAAATTACATTACACTGAAGTTACAGCTGTCAAAATTTGTTATCCTATCTGAATACTGCAGTGATACCATGTTTGGCCACAGCTAAGAAAATAAAGCAACCAATGATTCTGAGATTAAATATTGAACTGATGACACCTTTCTTTGGCCTCTTCCAGAAGCAAAGTGTAGCAGCTGTGCCCATCTCGTCAACAATTTTTTTTTTTTTTTAATATGTCAATGCAGGTCAGAGGTAAAGAAACGTTTCAACAATAGGCCTACATCCTTTTTAGCGGTTTCTGCTTTTCAGACAGTTCACAGTGAGGAGTCAAAGGAAAAGAGAGGTGACATGGAACAAATGCTGGCACCAGTCATGCAACTCAAGTCCAGACTCTGGGTTCACCAGCAACAGCAGTTAAGAGGACATGAAGTGCTGCTCTTTCAGTGTTTACTTTGTTCCTGGAATAGCCCTGTACAAAACCAGTGAACCACTCCCTGGCAAACACAGACACTTTCATCGCCAGGTCCTTTATAGGGCTATTTCAACCAAAAGCTACAGACAAATCACTTCACAAATTAAAGAAATAAAAGTGTGTTCTGAAAACCATAGTTAAAGCCGTAGGTGTGCTGGGACAAATAGTGTGTTCAAATTAAAGTTCTATAGTAATATTTATATTTTCTTTGTAATTGTACGCTCTAGGCACACTTTTGCTTTTAATGTAGTGTATGAGAAGAACAAACAGTGAAACCCTACACACAACATTAGGCTGCGAGAGTCTACTTTATTGCATTTGCAATCACAGGGTGACAAAGTGAAAAATGTCTAACAAAAGGCATGTGGATGTGTATGCACCACACTGTGTCTATTCACCACAGTATTACAAACACAGAACAGTACAAATGTTAAAAAAAAAAAAAAAAAAAAAAAAGAAAAAAAAGTTTCAGTTGCATCATTATCATCATTTTTTTTTTTTTTTATTTATTTATTTTCAGTTCTTTTTTTGGGGGGGTTGTCAATAAAAAAAACAAGGTTACCAAAACAAAAACAAATAATGCAGCCTATACTACAATGAATAATAATAATATATAAAAAACAAAAAACAAACAAACAAAAACAAAAAAACACTAAAGGTTGTAAACGGGACATCCTCCCGTCACCTAGCGTTGGTTGTTGGTTCTATTCCACCGAGGTGCGGTGTGGATAGGAGTGAGACTGCAGGATCAGGAGGAGGTGGGGGTTCCTGCATCGCTGCTCTCACTCACCTGGCGTTGCATCACCATCTCCCTGGCAACGCAGGTGATCTGACCATTCGTCACCGCACCTGGAACCCCCGCCCTGAGCGAAAGGGAGAGAGAGAGATTGAGAAAAGCTATTCTCGATACTGTAAGGACTGACTAATTCACACAGGGACAAACCAAGACAGATTTCCAGAGGTTTGAGTGGAAGACCAGCACAACGACTGCTTTGTTTAACATAATGTACAAAGCTGGCCCCGACTTGTCTGCAGGTTAAAGGTGAAGAAGTAGAATAAATCCAAATTGAATAGTGGATACTCTAACAAAGTCAGTGCTTCATTATAGAACCATGAAGATTATGACCAGGATTAAAAGAATTCAAATACAGTGGCAGCGTTAGGGGTGAGTCGGCAATGTGTGTGTGCGCTTAGACTTACTTCAGCTGTGCCTCCTCAGTCAGTGGGGTCATCCCTGGCTGCTTCCCAAAGAAGAAACTGGACCACCAATGGCCAGAGTCCTGCTTGGGGAGTCCTGTGGAGACAGATAATTAAGGCATAAGACTTAAAATCTAAATTAAATACAGTGGCAGCTGCTTTCTGTATAAACTGTCAGTGTAATTTTGAATTGTTTAGTCAGCCCCTTTTTTTCTTTGTTCAGGCCAATACAGCTCATGCCAACCATGCCATTAAATTCCAGTAGGAGTCACTCCCTTTATTAATTTAACACTTTTACATTCTAGGACGGCGTGGAGGAAGGTTGACATTCCTCACTGGATTAAAGCTACTTTGCTCCTTATTATGAGCTGGGAAAAGTACCGGCAACTGTAGTAACTGAAGTGAGTCAGCAGCCTGAAGAGTAAGTGTGTGTTTCATGAGCCACAGTCTGTGGAGGAAATGACTCAGGTTTCCCCTCTCAGGACCCGGCTACGTGTTTGGCTCCGTGTCAAACACACCGATACCTCGATAAGTCTCTGAGCAGCTGCATTTACATACAGGCAGTTATATTTACAGTATACCTACTGTATTCTACAATTAGCTTCTAGGTCAAGTTGATTCCTGAACTGCTACCAGTCAAGAGTTGTATACACTATATATGTGAGGAGTCACCACCCTTATCTAGTTCCCTGCATTTTATACTGCACAAAATTAAAAGGTCTAAATTATTATTTTCGTGCAATCCAAATGAGCTCCAGAAGTATAACTACAATACTGAATTCCATACAACTAAAAGAATAAACCGGAATGTAAGTCATGTGCACTGAACTGGGTGTATACACACACCCAGCTTTCCCCTTTCACCTACTTTCATGTAGTCTGTGTGTTGTGTGTGGCCACACTGTCATGTGTGGCTACGTGACAATTTTGACACCCAGAAACCATTAAAAAGCTGACCCTGTGGTTAAAACAGGAATGCTGTCATGTCGCTGCGCCAGCATTTAACTGTCAGCCAGATGGTTTTCACATAAGGCTGACTGAGACCCCGATCCAGGATTACTGGTGAAGTCAGCAGTTATTAACTGGTGCTGAAGGTCACACTGGTGTACCATGGACTAAATGCACGTGTGCTGAGGATGCGATGCTTTTAATATTAATACCGACATCTGAATCCTAACCGGAGAGCTGAATGGGAGTTGCATGTTAAAGAAATCCCCTTTAGAAAGAGATCAGAAGGAGCCAGATCCGAACAGAAACAACCTAAACTAGGTTTATTACATGATGACTCAACCACAGTAACTGTGGTCTGAGGCAACAGCTGACTCAACCACAGTAATCCTAATGTTAGCAAAAACTGAAGTCCTGTCTGTAATATTATAAGGTCAATGAGCAATGTCACAAGCTGATGAAATTGTTGCCCAAACGCAGGAAGGAGGATGTGGGCGAGAGCTCTGACAGAAACATCTGGATCTGGTACAGTTACACACTCCAGTGACTGCTGCTTCCCTTGAGCAGCACAAACTTTTCCTTCCAAAACCACGGTCATTTAAGTGACTCATTCTTTTTTGTCAGGAGTGTACAATCTGTCTTGGTGTAGAACACCGTTATTCCCTGACCTGAAAACTACAAACTCAGAAATCCTCTGGCAGCAGTTCTGATTCGGTTCATTTGGAGCATAGTATTAGTGTTTAACCAATAATCACCCACATTCAGAGGCTTTTTCACACTGCAGGGAAACGATGAATATCTGGAGTTTTCCTTTTTATAAAGACTGTCAATATTTAAGCTGAAAATTAAAAATCTTCTGTTTTTTTCCTTTTACATCGATACAAACACTCACACACCTGGATGGTGAGGGATGACCTCTCCGCTGTACTCTGAACTGCCGCAAGAGCTGCTGCTGGACGTAGAGCCGATGCGCCCTGCAGGAGGAGAGAATGAGCAGAAAAAGAGTTGGTTTAATCACAGTCAACAAAACTGAAAAAGTGAGATGTAAGTGGTGGAGAAGTCCCAGTTTTCTCGATTAAACCGAAAGGCTACTTCTATGACCCAAAGGGAGAACTTAATGTTCTAGCATAATACCCAACTGTTGCCCTATAATGGGGGGGGGGGGTTGGTGACATGGAAACAAAATTAAAATCCATTTTCCTCTGGTTAGATAACCACAGCCTGAGGCGCCATTCTGAAGCTGTAATGTACAGTTTTGATTCGATTCACTGAGACAGGTTGTAAGTCTATTTGGCACTCCGGGGAATCTAAACAGAACACACACAGAGTACATCCCATCACTTTAATGGAGAGATAGGTACCAATTATATTCCTGAAGCCAATAATGTGATCTCTCATGTTTTTAGATTTTAAGAGTTTGGTTTGAAGCTATCCTAGATATGAGATTTTTTTTTTTTTAACAGAAAAAAAAAAAAAAAAAAGAGGAAGGGTGTTGCCTTGAGAAAGTGTACTTGTTTACATTCTTAGAGTGTAGTTTTTTAAAAACCCACATACAAGCAATTAATTGGTTTCCACTATTATTAGCATTAAACAGATTACTCAGCCTGAGACCCACAGTCTTTCCCCCTGAGTATAGCCCACATATACTGGTCATCTTTGATTCTTGGAAACTCAAAAGAGAATCGCACTGCCATGACTCATTACATCCAAACTTTAGCCACTTGGCTGATGCTTTATCTAGAAGGACTGTGCAGTAAATCCAATGGCAGAGTAATAGTAAGTCGCCCAACTGGACGAGGGAGTTGGTTTGGTCCTGTGCACTGATGTGATAAGAGGCTACGAGGGGAAAGACTCACTTCGGTAGTAGTCAGTGGTCGCCACCAGTGAACCGCCTGCTGGAATAGCTGCCATTCTTCTGTTGTTGGTTGCTGTTCTGTGCTTGATGGAAACCTGGGGAGGAAAAAAAAAAAAAAAAACACACAGTGTGAGCAAAAGCAGTCTGGGCTACATTACTCACCAAAGCCTGGGAGAAATCTCTTCATATTCTCTTCCAGGGACACTGACACATGGGTTCAACAAGCTGGATACTATATCGTTTTACTGTACTGTACTATACTGTTTTGCTTGATGACTTAAACCACTGATTGATTACCAAAATTCTTGGTGATTAGTCGATCGACTGATTAATCCTATCAGCACTGAGTATATGCAATAAAATGTGATAGAAATCCGAGGAAAACATAACGAAACGAACAAAAAAAAACAAAACAAGACTCGAAGCCTCCGACAAAAACGCGTTATATGCACATAAACCGGCCAGGTCTCACGGTGGGAATACGTTCTCCATAAAACCAGAACTGAATGTTTACGGTTTTTCAGCACGTCCACAGCTTCCACACACTGACGTCAGCCCGCGGTTGTTTACATTAGACTGTCACTGCACCAAACCGACATTTTGACGCTAATCTGTTGCACGAAAAATAGGAGGATAACAGCCCCATTTAAGGACATGATGGGTATAAATAAAGAGGGGATGGAGCGACAAAAAAAAAAAATTCAGTACGGTTGGAGTCCTTTTCCGTACCGAGGACATTTTGTCTCTAACAAAGACGAAAAAAAAAATAATCTGCTGACACTAAAATTGTCAGTTGCCGTTACTGTATCGTCACCATTGTTCCTGATTCTGTGGATGAAAGCCGGAACACAACGGATAATACACCGCATATAAAGCGTCTATTCATCTGCGGTTTATTTTTTCCTTCTTCTTTTTAAAAAAAAAAATAAAACAAAGAAAACCGTTAAGCTCTACAACAGCTGCCATTATTACAAGCTAGCTAGCATCGTTAGCTCGCTCGCACCACAGAAACCCCCTATAAAAAAAAAAAAAACGCGTTACCACCATTTCACGGCCCCACAGGAAAAACGCTCACCTTTCAGTGACCCAGACGTGCTTGATGTTCAGTGGCACCCAATTCAACTCAGTCGGCGAGGCTGGGGGAAGTAAACGCTAGGCAACGGGGCCCATTTGAAAATAAGTTTTGGGTAAATGTAACCCTCCAAGGTCCGAGAGGATATCGTCGCTGCTTCTTCTGGACGCGACGGGCGGCCGGCGGCTTTATAGGCAGGGATGGTGACGTAGCCTGGCTTTGCCGGGTGGGCGGGGCCAAACGGGCCAAACGGACCAAACAGTGACTGCGCTGTTCGCCCCAGCGCTCACTCGCGTGGCGAGGCTGCGGTTTCCGGACCGGGGTCGTAGGACCCCATTTTCGGTCTGGGGGGACCTATATAGGAGGTGTGTGTGTGTGCCTGTGTGTGTGTGTGGTGGGGAGGGGGTCTTTTATCGGTGTGTCCCCATTTTCTCATAATGTACTGCACGTGGACAATGTCTGCATTCACGAGTATACTTTTTTTTTTTTTTTTTTTTCCGGGAAAATTCAAATTTGTATTATTATCAACTAGGATGCCGAACAACACATGCTTCCAAAAATAATCATTAAATATACGCTGTTGATGATAATAATAATAATAATAATAATAATAATAATAATAATAATAATAATAATAATAATAAATAAATAAAAAATCAGAAGTTAGTCCAGAAACTGAAACCGATTAGGAAAGAGTTATGCGAGTTTCCGCAAAAGAGTTTCGGTGAGAGATTACATATGGCAGTGTGATAATATCTCTTTGTCAGGGAGCTCTTGTGGGTCCATTGTCAGCACAGGGACGCAGAGGAGAGCACATTTTTTCCCCCGGGGGAGAGTGACAGATTATCATAGTCGAATGAACCGGGAGAATGGTCCTAATGTAAACACTGTACAAACACTGCAGCTCCCTCCGGCGGTAGAAATCTGTGAATTGCAGGGATTAGTCGCGGAGTGTTTGTGGCTGACGGGAGGGATATAAACGTGTATTTTTGTTTGCTGTGCGTGCAGCTCCATTTTGAAACCCGTCAAACCATTACACGACTATATATTTGTATTTATTCCAGCAACAAAGACGTTTGCTGTTTAACCGTATCTATTTTCATATTCACCCATTTTTGGTTGTGTAATAGTGACTTTGCGATTTGATTTTCACACCGTTGTAGGGAGCCGGCGTGGCTCACGCCGGGGATAGACCTTGTTACACGGTATGTTGCTTGAGGCGAACGGGAAAAGATCTTCCGTTGTCGGCAGGATTCGAACCTGCGCGGGGAGACCCCAATGGATTTCTAGTCCATCGCCTTAACCACTCGGCCACGACAACCCGCGACAATGTTTCGTCCTTGTCGCTAACTGTCAGGCAGAGTGAGAGGACGTTTTCAGTGTTCAGGAGCAAGAGTAGGTTAAATTTATCGAAAAAAACATTAACAAAATCCCATAATAATAATGATAATAATAATATCGTCCTCTCTTACAAGTATTTCTACTTTCAATGTCTGGTATTTGTACGGCTCTCCCTGGTGGTCTAGTGGTTAGGATTCGGCGCTCTCACCGCCGCGGCCCGGGTTCGATTCCCGGTCAGGGAACAGCACTTTTTTTTTTTTTTTGGTGGCGGATCTTGCTTCGCCATCCGTTAACCGCACCGCCGTCTGCCGACGGTGTAACGTCAAACTGCACGCGCGTCGTGAACCATAATTCAATTCAATGACGACATAACTGGACTGAGCTTGTGACGGAAGGAGCCTCGTCACCGCGAACCGCTCCGGCCGCAACCATTGAAACCAGTAACCGGTCTAAATGGTTGTGACCGATCGACAGCTCGTAACACTTCGTCCTGGGCGGGCAGTAAATATGTTTTTTCGGAGGCACCTTTATTATAGGGATATTACTGGACCCATTTTTGTTATGCGTGCGCATTGAGCGTCTGCTGTCGGGACTCAATAAAAAGCACGTCTGCACGTACATCAAGCAACCGAGCCCGTAAGTTTAGCTCGGCTGGTTTTGGTTTATTACATTCATTTATCTGTGTGTGCCAAAAACATTCATCTCACGCACAGAGAAGAGACGCGCCGCACCGGATCTGACTAATCGCGGATTTCCACGCGCAGTCCACCGGACACGTGGGACGCGGAGCAACCGCCACAGCGACGCAGACACAGATTCAATTCACAAAACACTAGATGCCGAGTCAGGGCATACTTTGAGTGATACGGGATCCGCTCGTTCATCACCGCCTCGGCCTCCCACCGCTCTCTCCCCTGGGAGTTGGCCTTGAGGCCCCGGTCATCCGCTCCGAGCTGTTCCGGCGGCGGCGGAGGAGCAACACCGGGACTCACGTCGATCACCAGACAAATACCCGAAAGCCTGAGGAAATTTCCCCCAGCGGCTTCGTGCCAGCTCGGGCCAAGGAACCACCTGACACCTGACCTCCAAAAAAATCCCCCAAAATAAAAACAAAAACGCGCTGTAATAATCATTAATGTTGACGACGGCTCTTCACAGAGAGTGTCATTAGTTTGCTGTAGGGACCGGAGAGTCCCGGAGTGAAGCTCCGGATGGCAACACCTTGTAACATCTGTGGAAGTGTCCTGCTACCCGCAGGTCTGGTTTCCGGTGCCAGAGAAAAGGCCGAAGGTTATCACTGCGGTTCTCTCTTCAAAACGTTCCCAAATCAGCAAATAAACAAGTACATTTGTGCCAAACTGTTGGTGGTTGGTGGTAAAATGACCATTTTCCTAAAGTAAAAAAAGCCAATAATGCAACTAAAAAAAAAGGTGTTTAATCCCTTTCATTCTGGACCAAATTGGATCCACAGGAAAATTAAATTGTAACTTTTTATTATTATTTTTTTTTTACAGTTAACAGAAAAACAACTAAACAAAAAACTGGTTTCTGGCTGAGTTTTTGTTTTACAACAATAAAAGCAAACCCCAGTTTCAGTTTCTCACCTTAAGAGCTGGTTTTGTTAAACTGACTGAAATCAAAGCAGTTTGTAAATTGTGGTTTCAGATTTTCAGCAGATTTAAAGCACAGACCCCAACCACTTCGTCATTTAAAGGAATGCTTTATTGATATCCAAACATATACAACAGAACCGAAAACTGTCTTTATTTAATTCGCCACGATCTTCCGAATCTGATCCCTTTTAATAATCTACATCACCTAGGCCCTGGACCTAAGTAAAGCTGTAAGTACTCTACCGTCCTCCAGCCTCATGAGCAGGCTCGTCACGGTGCTGCACACGCCGCTGGCACCCAAATCAAAAGCCCGTCGTCCTTTTCCATCCATCGGTGTCCCCAAACTGACCGCAGCTTTAAAACGGGCGAAAAAAAAAAAAAAAAAAAAAAAAGCGTTTCACTTGGCATTCAGCCTTTAAAAAAAAAAAAAAAAAAAAAAAGGAGTGAATCCTGAAATACATGACTCGGGAGGAACATGTCCTGTAGTGTGCATCTGCGTTTTCATCTTGGGGAAGCAGAAAGTCATAGACTCCATGAGAATTAGAGACAGAGAGAGAAGTTTTAGGAGATATTTTAAACATTGGCAACTTGCTTTTTTTTTTTTTTTTTTTTTTTTTAAACTGATGGCAAATTAATTGTACAAGTAATAAATCTTCTCTTAGGTTCACCTCTCCCAACAGAAAGAAAGCCCAAAAAATATATAATTCCCCTAACGGGAATATATTAGCTACCAAAATGATCGACACAAACACGTACAAAACAAGAAAATACACTTGAGTTATGACACACTGGCAACAGTTCTGAAGCAGGTTGATGGGAAGTTGTTGTTTTTTTTTTTTAGGCTGTGTATTTTCATTTCATGGTTTTTCATTTTAGCCCAAATCTGCCGCCTGGAGCTAATTCTGTTTCACCCGGACATCCTGTTTTTTTGTTTAGTTTTTCTCCTTCGTTTGGTTTTTTTTCCAGCTCTTTTGCTGGTTTACTAGTTTAAACCTTTCCTGAGAAGTTTTGGCTTCAATCATTTTCAACGATCCAAATTTTTTGCTGTGTATAACAGCTCGTGTTTCGCTCAACGTCTGCCACCTCAGTAAAACACCTGTCCACCAGTGACATTTAGGGACAGAGCGCTGAAGCTGAGCCAGGATACAAGAGCAACATCTGGGGGCAATATTTTGTAGTTGTAATGGGTAGACAAGAAAAAAAAAAAAAGATTCTGTCAATGTTTGAGGCCAAATCTCCACTGCCTCAAAAAACAATCTACCATCATCTGCCTCAACATCAACTCAAAACTGACCAACGTTTCGAGTCAAATGTGGCACTTTTTTTTCCCCCCAACCCATGATCAATGATCCAGAGCAAAACATTTCACTTTTGTTGGGACATTTCCCTAAGAATAGAGTGCATCTGTCAATGTTGCCCTTCCACGAACACCTTTAACTCAAATTTAAAAGCTGTGTGTTTTAGTTTTGGTGTCTTTTCACTGAAGCCCAACTCTGTCACCTAATGTTGCTGTTAAAGGGATATTCCGTTCAATCTGATCTTAATTGTTTAAATCCACTGCTCTTTCGCTGACTTACAAGCCAGTTTAAACCCACCTGGGAAGTTTTGGCTTAAATCATTCAATGACTCAAAATGTTTACGAAAATAAGAACTCATTTTCACCCCAATTTCTACTGCCTCAATAAAACCCCCGTCCACCCGGGACGTTTCGAGACAGTGCACTGAATTTTGGCAACACTGACATTTCCACTACCATGATTAGACTAAACATCGTCTTTTTTCCCCCAAAAAAGCCTTTACCCCATGGACATCATAAACCCTACTGCCATGGTGCACGGCAACGTTTTGTGCCAATCTACTTTCTTGGGATATTTTACCAGTAAAGGCAAAACAAAAACTAGAATACAACTCTCTTCTTTTTTCCGCGCTCAAGAGAAAAGTGACGGTGCCGCACAACTCTGTGCTCTCAAGTTTACTACCGCTGCTTCCGAGGCCATGTAGTCTGTAAGAGCTACCGTCGGATCACTGTGTGTGTGTGTGTGTGTGTGTTGAAGCAGTATAGGTGAACAACGATAAGAGTAACGATGACTTTGTGTTAGTTTGGCCTCATGCAGCGTGTGTGTGTGTGTGCGATCAAGGCTTTTAGTAGCATTTAGCGTGTGTTGACGGGAGTGCATCGGTGTGTTCATGTGTGCATTAAGGGGTTGTCGGCAAAGCTTCTGCTACGGCAGCGAGATGTGTTTTCATGACAAATTCTGTGCCCCCCTCAGACAATTTAACTGTCTTAATGCTAAATACCCTTCCTTCAATCGAACCTGTCTGTACAACAACAACAACAAAAAAAAACAGGAACTTTAAAACAAAAACAACAAAAAAAACAAAAAAACAGGAACTTTGAAACAAAACAAAAAAAACAAAAAAACAGGAACTTTGAAACAAAACAAAAAAAACAAAAAAACAGTAACTTTGAAACAAAACAAAAAAAACAGTAACAGGTGAACCATTTACAGTGAGTAAGGCCGATAGAGAGGCATTGACATTCTCCAGGTAGTGTACACAGCAAAGCAATCTCACACTGAGTTCTGTGTGTCAACAGAGGGGGGGGAGGGAACAGCAGTCAAACAAACCAGGAAAAAAAAGAAAAGCACAGTCAAAGTGGTTTCAGAACATTCTCAACCCTCGAGAAGCGCTTGCTTTTAGTTTGACTTGCAAACGGTGACGTTGACATGCTGCAGCTGAGATCAAATGCATCTCCGCCTCCAGTTTGTCAAATGAAACCAGTTAAATTATGTTCCCCTCTGACCCTGGTCTGATTAGTCTTGTGCCCAGACGGGTAACAAAACGACTGCAGCTCATTGACGAGTCAGTTTGACGAACCTGGACACTTTTTTTTTTTTTTTTGGGACAACAAATGTACTTCAAAACAGAAAAACTCCAGACCGACAGTAACTCACATCTGTGAAACTGACGCATAGTGTTTCTTTGTTTTCCACATTTTTAAAGTTTGTTTAGCCTCCGCCTGCTTCTTTCAATCCTCCCAACCGGGTTACTACCATTCGGCAGCCTCGGTGACAATATATTCATTCATATATATTTATACATATTGATAAAAGTTATGTAAAAACATTATGCAAAGCAGTGTAAAATAGTTTATAATACAAAATGGTTGAAGGTTTATTTTCCTGTTTTTACATCCTTGGGTGTTTATAGGGTGTTACACGAGACCTCGGTCGTCTTTGCATGGTTGGTATGGTACAACTGAGATGAAGTATGCACATGCATGTAGCAGTAGTAGGTCAAAGAAGGTTGCGGGATGATACCGCCCCTCCCCATCAAACCGCTGACCTCTAACCTGCGAGCGTAGCCTGCGTTAACACCGCTGGCAACCGCAGAGCTGTGAAGCAAACTGGGTACGAGTCGGACAAAAAGTCGGGGCTGCTGTGGTGACACTAGCAGGTGCACGCAGTGCGATTGCATGATTTCAGTAGATGATAGTAGTCAGAAACAAAGTAGACAGAAATAGGAGGTTTAAGTAGCACGTAGACTATCTCGCTTATGCCCATAAAATCCTCCTCCCCCCTCAGTCGGCAGGCACCCTGGTTCCTAAACTCTGGGTTGGCAGCAAAAAATACACCTGCAGGATAAATATCCGATGTATCGCCATGGCCCCGTTAACCCATTAGGGGCAAAAATGAGGGGGGGGGCATTTATTGAAAATGTGATGTACATTCGACCAATTTGCATTTGGTCAAATTATCCCAAACGTAACAGGCTTTCGGGCCCCTTGAGGTCTAGGTCCCCACTTTGCCCCCTCTGTAATCCAGCCTTATTTATCATTGCGGAAGTATCTTTAAAACACCTCGGGCCCAGAATGAAAGATGGAGTTTAGTTTAAGAACCTGACTTCTTATAATGCCGTTCTAGCCTCTTCTCTATCCAGGTGATTTGCTGTAACAGTAACGACCCGTTTCAAAAGGCATCTGACGAGTGCAGGAGCTTTGAGCGTCGACTTATTTGGACTCACGAAGGGGGTGAGGATCTAACTAGGGAGGAAGTGGAGGCAGGCAGTGCTGATGTTACAAAAAGCAAGATCTGTAACTTATTCAGGTTTAGACATCAGCAAAACATTTTCTTCAACAGCGAGGCAGAGCAACGGAGGCCGTAGGACCAGCTGCGGTGGGACCAGCGAGGAAAGCTCGTCCCACCTCAAACCTGCGAGTCCTTCAACTCCGCCTGTCGGCGTTTATGGAACTTGGGGCAGGTGAGAGGAGGCGAGTGGGCGAGTTGGGTGGGGTCAAAGGTCGGGGCTGACTCTGCAATATGAGGTGATAACAATACAGTCTCAGGTCGTGAGGAAGGTGGCAGCGAGGAGGAGGAGGAGGAGGAGGAGAGGAGGAGGTGGGGTGCGTTCAGAAAGGCGGGTTCTCCTGATTGGGGGTGGTGTCAGTGGGGGAGCTGACGGCATCCCCGTTCCCTCTGGGGCCGACAACCTTATACTGCAGAGGAGAGAGAGGGAGGGAGAGGAAGGAGTATGACAAGGGAGAGGAAACAGATCACGGTGTTATTGATCATAAGCATTAATACAGTGACTCATTACAGTCTCTGTTTCCTGTACATGTTTACAGTCGAGACAAAACACCACTTGGACCACATTTTAAATCCTTCTCTCCACTGTTCGGGCATTTGTTTTCACCGAGATGGAAACAAGGAAAAATACAGTGTTCAAACAAAAGTAAGGACGCTGTGATCCAAAGAGGGAAAGTATTTTGTAAAGCCGATTGTCTAAGTTGTTTCAAAGCTAAATTATCAACGGACCCTTTGAACCCTCACCCCAGTTACTCAAATGCGAGCATTTTCTTTGTCTTTCTTCGGGTTTGGTTGATAGCAAAGTGAAAGTCACTGGGGTTCGGACTGTTGGTCTGCATTTCTCAATTTTTTCACATTTTATATACCAAACAATTAAATCGATGAATCAAGAAAATAACTGTTAGATTAATCAATAACGAAAATATCTCAGTCGCGGCCCTAAACTGAACACCTTAAATTCCATGACAAGCTGAGAGAGATAGTGTGATATGAGCAGAAAGCTCCAGAACATTGGGAGACTAAATGGACCTTGAAGTGAGATGTTTTGGAAACTGATAGAATAGAGTTAACGTTTGGATGATATAAACAGTATATCCTTGTTATTCTACAGCTCTTTAGACTATTTAACCACTTGATCTTCGTTGATTTATGATAATGTTCTATAGTTAACATGGTAATAATTTACTGATACTTAATGCTACTTGTGGCTCTTTTAAGAGAAGTAACTAATACGGAATAAAATCCTTTGTCAATAAAAGCCCGGACAGGAGATCGAGGAAAACAAAGGAAAAAAAAACCAAAACCTTCAAATCATTGAATCCCAACCAAAGATTGCTAATATAGCAAAAAGCTTCCTTTGTTAGCTTGAGATGCTACAACATCAATCTATTTATGACACACAATATTATATTTATTTATTCCAGATTTTCCTCTAAACTTTACATTTTAGCCATTTTGACACAGAAGACCAATCAAAAATCAGTGATCTCCTTTTCCCAGATCTAAAATTTGTATACCTCACTGCACTGCAGTCCTTTTTATGTAAGTTAGCCTGAGACGTAACATGAGACGAGGGGATTGCTGGGGCACTAAAAACAGGTTGATTGGATGAATACAGCCGACAGTGGAAACACTGAATTTTATAATGACATTAAAGTGTAATTAATATGGATCAGTCACATCATTTGCCGGCTTCACCTTCAGGTTCCCCATTTTATCCTCAAATGACTTGAAAGTCGCAGAGTTCCTACAGAAAAGAGAGACACAAAGTTACATTCCCAAAAAACCACACATAGAAAACATTACATGCAGCGATACCATGATACTTAAAAAGGCAGGTTAACCGCAAACTCCAGCTGGTGAAATCAAAAGATGAAAACTAGAAAAAATAAAACCCTGAATATGACCTTTTCAGAATTTGTACAGGTTGCGTAAGACTGTTTTTTGCTAAACTTGCAGTCATGCGTATGCGTATATCTGCTTCTAAAAAGGGTACACCCATTCTAAAAACGGATTAATGCATATTTAATGGGTCTACTGTCTACTGCAGCCATACTAATACTGTCCTAAGCACGCTCCCTGTCTAATATTGACACAGCATGCTGTTTAGCGTGTAGAATATGACACCAGTTCCTTATAAAAACATTGAAACACAGCCATTAAGTATAAAATGAACATAAGACTGATGCTCCCTGCTAAATCTAAAATGTTAGTCCGGCATTTCACAGCAGCACTACAAGATTCAACGTGTTCAGAACATCGCATGCAATTAATAAATAAAAAACAAACAACAAAAAATATATTTTTCATGCTGTCAGGGGCTGGTAAATACTTGGGGATACTCCTGCAATAGATGATCAATTAGCTGTTTGATCTACGCTGAGCGGACAAGATGTGATGACCTGCTGCTTTCTGTCTTAACTTCCCACTGACTAAAGCCTTTGTTTTATAAATGGGCTTAAGCCATGAAACTGATTTTGTTTTGAAAAAGAGAAAACTATTAAACTTAATTATTCCCCCACAATGTGAGGAAGGTGGACACAATACTTTGTCCTTTACTAAACATAAAAGCAAAGATCTCATGGTCAAGAAAGCAGCATCATAACAAGCACAGACATCAAGAGGTTAACAACATGTAGAAAAACAGCAGCAGTCCAGTAGTACAGCAATTCACGGTAAAGGTATATCTGTGTGTTACGCTGACAGTTAAACTCAAGCAGTAGTGACAAAAGAGTGTAGTGAGCAGATTTGTGTCTTACTTTACCTCATGGCGGGCATACTTATCGAGTGGCGAATGGAATAGTTGCTACTTTGTAAGCGTTAAAGAGGAGACAGAGAAGTGCAAGTGTTATAAAGCAAGGAAGCAGTGGCAAACACACACACACACACACACACACACACAAATATGCTGAAAGCCATATAGTTGAGCTGCTTCTGATGGTTATTAGTTAGCCCTTAACACATCGCTTCATGTCTGTCTTCAATTCAATTTACAAGCAAAATACAGTTTCCAATAGTAAACAATTAGTGAATGACTATTTGCTTAGGTTTAAATGGAGATTTTCTTTTCAAGAAAACTCCTGTAGACATCAACAACTACTTATAAACTCAATGCAAAAAATTACACTCAAAAAACCGTCACAGAATTTGTCCATTTTTTTCCTTTACCGTGTACCAGATTAAATAGTTCTTACATAGTGTAATAAAGTGTTCCCACAATCTTAAAAACAGTGCCTTCTCCATGTTTAATGCATAATGCGTTTCAGCACGTCAGTCAGAAACTAATTAAAAATTAATATAATAATTAATAATGACATAATAATTATTCTAAAATTGTAACACAATACGATAGAAAAGTATTTTCTTTAAAGAAATGCATTATTTAAAAAAAAAAATATATATATGCTTAACTTAACTTCTATGTGCTGGGTCGAAAAGTAAATTAAGGCAATATAAGGGAACAAAATAATAGATGATACTTGGTTTTTAATTAGATGTCAATTTTGAAAAAAGCAGAATTAATAGCAAAAATGGCAGCGCTTAACCCCTATGATGAGTCACACATGTTTATCTTTCTGTATAACAATTTCCAGGTCACATGACTGACTGTGTGATCAAACCCTTGGCTGTTGTAGGAGGACACGTTAGTCTTACCTAAAGGAATTAGAGAAAGGCAGAGCTCTGCGGGTAAAACCAAGGCAGCGATTAAAAACAAAGAGGAGAGAGAGTTTGAGCCAAAAGCTGCGGCATTAGGACACAATAAGCAACCCAGGTGAGATAAAGCAACGTTATCAGCAGAGAAATCAGGAACAAGGGGAGAAAACAAGACATTTAGACAACAGAGCCAGGATGTGTTTTCCAGTGATGAAAAGTTAAGTAACTCCATCGGCAGCCTGATTTTCGTGTTTCCTTATCTTCATACCAGTGAGATGTTGTTTCACGATTACATGAAAACAACTGATGTTTTTTTTCCCGCTTAAAAAGCCTACTAATAAAAGTAAAGCTGCAAGACTGTTTATGTAGAAATTCTGGAGGAAGCGTTGAGTTTCATCCACGGTAGCTTAACAATGATCTGGGAAAAAGGTGAGGTGGAAAACCCGACGTGACTCTTTTGTCGTAATGATGGAATTAGTGCTGTGGGAACGGACATTATGCTGAATTTATCAAGACAACAGGTAAACATGGAGTTTGCATTAACATGAACTGGGGAACAGGGGTATTGGAAACGAAGGCCTCTCTGCCAGGTGTAAATACAGGCCACTCTTTGAGAACAGTAATTTGAAGTACGGACCTCTTAACCTTAATATTTTGGTACTGTTTGACAATTTTAGGGAATGCACAATTTCTCTCCTTATTTAGGAGTCATTTCAGGTCTATACGGCTTTTATTTGGAACATGTAAACTGCCACATTTTATCTGAACAGAGTTATAATTCAAGCCAATCATATCATAAACGTGCAGCTCCAGTAACGCGTGTTCACTCCGTCTCACCTCCACAAAAACTATAGGCATGGTTGATGCTCTTCTTTTGATAAGTCATTCAGAGTACACAGGTTTTAGCATCACAACCTGCACTACAATTCCATCAAGGAGCAAAATAGGGACGTATAGAACAGGAGCGGAAATCAAATCAGAGTAGGACTTCTGCAGCTACAGGGCAAACACCTTGGGTGAACAAAAGGAAAACATGCAACATGCAGGGATGCACATGGCAGACGCATAAAGAGGAAACCGGGTCAAACCTGCTGCAATATGATTTTAGTGGGATACATGAGAAGCCAATGAACAACAGTTACACGCACATTTGTCAACACACTCAGGACAGCTAAGTGTCCCTCTCTCCCGCACACACACACCCTCGCATGGAGAGCAAATATCAACGTGGGAGGCTAAATGGAAACCTTAACGTAATAACAGACAGTTGTGCAAGTCATCAAGGCGGCATCAGAGATTAGGAGTTAGATGTGAAGGAGTTAGTGGTTGATGCGTCTTCGGTGGGTGTATTTGTTATTTCAGAGAGCACCTCATCTCCCTACTCAATACCCAGCGCTTACTGCGAACTTTCACTGCATTTCTTTACCTCATCTCCTTTCACTTTGTCTTTTAAATAGATCTAGCACTTAGCACTTACTTCAAGGTCTCCTACTATACTGAAGCTTTAGTCCTGTCCCTCACTTGCAAGTCGCTTTGGATACATTTTGCCAAATGAGTAAATGTAATGTTAAGCTACAGTAAATGTTTCCTCTCTCAACCCACGATCGCACTTGATGAACTGCTGCTTTGTGAATTTAAATGTTTCAAAACAAATCAATTAGGAACTTGATCATGTGTAGTGACTGCACTAATCTCTTCTGTACTTTTTAAAGCAACAAAAACACACTACAAATTAAGTGTGATTTAAGGGGTAAGAAACTGTCTACATGAGAGGTCGTCACGGTTCCAATCAGTTCCTTGTATCCTAGTTGGACACGGTCCAGTCTAATTCGGATGGTTTGGGTTCTGTTCCATGGCTATGGGTCTTGGGTCCGTGTATGCATCATCATCACAGGACAAAAATGTGCTTTTTTTTTTTTTTCTTTAACAGGACAAAAAGTGTGAACTGTTAAGTATAAGCCAAAAGTCTTCTCTTATCAACTATTTCTTCTAAA
Source organism: Xiphias gladius (assembly GCF_016859285.1). Classification (NCBI taxonomy): domain Eukaryota; kingdom Metazoa; phylum Chordata; class Actinopteri; order Istiophoriformes; family Xiphiidae; genus Xiphias; species Xiphias gladius. The sequence continues at coordinate 27,704,966 of NC_053417.1, read as the reverse complement.
TATTTTGGGTTTCTTCTAGATAGCGTCTCTGCTTTTGAGATTTAACTTTGCGCATCTGGCTCAGGTTGGATTTCCATGGATCTGTTTGGCATCGAGACCAAACTTTTGGACCCGTGAGGACCTCCAGTCTACATTACGGGGTGGTTCAACTATTCTGAAACAAAATGTACCAAATTTAGGGGAAATGCGTGCAACTGGCTTACATTACTGAACAAAAACTGGGGTTTTACTTCCAACACACACACTGTAACACGGGACCTTCATTTTACTGATCCCTGTGACAATAAAAGATGTGCGTATCTAGAGGAGAAACAATTTACATCTTTACTTTGTACGGATGGAAAACAAATTAAAATCATGTTGAACCACTCCTTGAGTTAGGAAAACTACCTTTCAGACTATAAAGCCGTTCAATAAATAAACAAACGTAATTTCAACACAAGGGTCTGCTAGAGTCAGTTCTAAAGCTCATCTACAGCGCTACTTACTAGTTAAGGTTAGAAGAGAGGTGGGGTCTAAGAAGCAGCTACAAGAAAAAATACACAGTGGACAGCGTCGCAGTAACCAATTATTGAGCTGGATTTAAAGTGATAATGAGAAAGTTTCCAGCACAAGCACATTAGTATCTCAGTTACAAGTGTTATCCTGTAAAAATTATTCTGATATTATTCCAGGCTTCTGCATTTGTTTCACCTCATCCCGCTCCTCTATTATTTTTGCACCCACCGAGTTAATTCAACAGCTTAAGATGCCCGGACTGTGCTGCATTTGCTCTTCTGCCGTTTTCTCTTACATCTTTTCTCCAGTTATGGAACAGCAGCCTGCCATAACCTAGATCACCCACATTACTGGTGTCAGCATGTGGATCGGCGTGGAGCGAATACAGCCGAGATACTGCCTCCAGCTGTTTCATGTGTCACAAGATTTTGTTAACTTTTCCCAGAAAGACTGCATTTACTTATCCCAGAATAAAAATGCATTTTTATGGATATCGCAGTTTGGGATAATTCGGTTTCAACACTGTCCACTCTGCTCATTTGTTCTTGTGGCCTAGCCAGAGCGTCGGCCATTTTGGCCCTGTTGCGTCATACCTCATGTCGCCCAGTCTCTTGCTGATGGCAGTGCCCACTGTGGTGAGAGCTGCACTGGTTTTTTGGCCCGCCTGGGAAAGAGTCTCCTGAGTCTTCTTGTATCTGCAGAGACGAGAGAGAGACAGAGAAGGGCAGAGATGGATGGAGAGAGAAGAAAGGTGGGAGCAGGAGAGTGGAAAGAGAACAATGGAGAAAAGAAGAGGGCAGGACAGATGGTTGGAGTGAAATGAAAAGAAGATGTGGGACAATGAAAAAAGAGGGAAGAGAGAAAAGAACGAAAAAGGACATGACAGGCGGGTCATGGAGAGAGGGGAGGGGAGGAGGATGGATAGATGAAAGAAAAGACGACAGATGGCGAGCAGAAAGAAACAAAATGGATGGAGTGATAGAAGGAAAACAAGATGGGGGGGGTGCAGAGTGGTACATTAAACCAAAGCAAACAAAAAGACAAAAGTAGCCAGACATTACAGAAATTTAGGCCAGAACTGTTTGCCTTTTAAATGTTTTATTTTTATTTTTATAAATCTACCATCATTTGTGTGATCGCCTCCCTGAATTTGACAGCTTAATTTACAAAAACAAACAGAAAAAAATGTTCTTTTCCTCATCTACTGTATCCAAGCACAGTTAGTTAATTTCAGTATTTTTCTTCTGAAACACCCTTGAGTATGGAAGAAGAGACCAACCCCTCAGTATTAATGGCAGGTATGATTCAGCATGTCCCACTAAAGCCAAGGCCCTGGGATGGTTAGTGTCTGCCCGTTTACTTCAGTGCAATGGAAGAGTACATGATGGCAAAATCATAAACACACAAGCTACCAAACCCATCTTTTAGGGTGTGGTTACATATCAAGTATCACAATACAAATGACATTTTTGATGCACATTATGAAAATGCAACTATCACTATGCTTTGTGTGTGTTAAACAATTTAATGATCTATTAAAACATGACCCTCTTTTTCTGAAACCTCCCTTCGCCTGTGTCTCTCACACTTTCCTCAATGCCCACTGCAAGTGGCCACAACAACAACAACTGCAGCACAAGATGGAGAGGCAGGTAGCGCTGTTGGAAATGATTCGGTCCCAAGGTACAGAGTGCGATTTAACGATGTGTGTGGTACGACGTGTTGTCTGCACACGTTTGAGGGCTTAAGTGTTTATAGCGATTCCAAATAACCATAACCTAAGGCTGGCTAAAAAACACAGCTATTACAGAGGAGGACAAGACGCAGATAGTCGAACACACTTTCAAACATTCGCTCCTCAAAAATATTAGTGGTGCTGCTCTGCCACTTAGTTACAGACACGCAGAACAACACAGGGTGGTCCGGTGAAAAAAACTGAATCAGTCTCAACTTTTGCTGCAACCCGACACTTTCCAGCGAGGTGCGCCGTAAGAAAGTACCTGTGAGTGCACAGGGCACCCGGTAGTTTAACTTGTTCTGTGAAAACCATATTTCTACTATTGGACCGCATGATCTTCACAACTAGAGATAAAATATTTGCCACCGTGATAACTTTCTAGAGTTGTAAAATCCTGTCTCTGATTATTTCTATTATTTCTATTATTATTATTATTACGTTGTGCAGTGTTTCGGTGTCTGATAAGGCTTTAAAAGCATTAATCTGTTACTCTAACTTAAAACACATGCACCGACCAACACAGCCCCCTGCTCTGTTAACACAGTTTTTGGTCTGAATCCCTGTTAAAGCTTAAAGAGCTTGAGAGAGATTGAGAAGTTCAAATCCTGTATACTTTCACGCCTCTGCACACCTGGCCAATCTCTGCATAATGTGGGTGCGATTCGGAAAGTCTTTCTCCAATTCCTACATCGGAAACGTGTTGGGGGGGGAGGGGATTTAAGATACCGTTCCACGGTCCCCAGCAGTTCCTTTGAAGCGTACTGATGCCTTTATCGGGCCACCTTTAGGGTCCTACAACTTAGAAGCGTGGGTGTGCTTGAAATGGATTAGTTTGTATGACCTGTCATCCAAACATGTCTAAAGGCTAAAGTGTTTGGTTTTTTCAGCGGATCTGAATAGCCACACTCAAAAACGGGGCTGAGAGGTACGAGATGTAACTAATTCTCAAGGGGATAATCGTGCACATTTCCGCACAGTCTCTCTTTTGAGGAGATTCATGGTGTTGCACTTCGTTGTACACTCTAAAAATGCCAGAAGTTGCTGCGTGAGCAATGAACGAAAGAGAGCCTGGGTGAGAAAGTCACACCAGCGAAGTGGGCGGTTCATTCAAGCATAATGATGCCTTTATCAAGCCTCACTTAGGTCCCATACTTCAAGTGCATCTTTTGGACCGACACTTGTCTTCTGCTAAAGCTGACACAGTTCGGATAAATGCCCCCAAGCACTTTTTTTTTTTGGAAAAATAACTCAGACCAGTTTCTCATAAACTGACTCTAATATGAATGTAAATTCCAGAAACATGATACTTGTCTTTGATAACAGCCGGGGAACATGTTTAGACTGAAGAGACAGCCAAGGACAAGGATAATTTAACAGGACAAAATTAAGTGGATGAAATACCCGTAGCAGACACTAGACGTTTAATAACAGCATACAGTGTGTCAAACTGTTCAACTCAAGCTACCTTAACCAAGGTCAGTAAATAAACCTTAAGAGAAAAGTTTACAGTTTTCACAACAGTGGTTTTACTAATGCTGTTGCTGTTTTGTGTACCGGGCTGGGTACGGCTGCCAAATACTTCTTAAAGTAAAACCCAGAAAATTCACCATGTAGGTATTCAGATCTCAAATTTATATTTACTGGGTAAGACTTTAAAGAAATAGCTGTGTATTAGCCATTAATGATCTGTTTAAGTGAAGAGGGGCATTCGTTACACTTGTTGGTATGTCGGCTTTCACACCTTCTACTGTTTGTGGCGGTAATGTTTTGTTTGAGTTCAGTTTAAGAAACTCTATCAGAGCATCAGACAAACAACAGAAAAATTTTCTTCAAAACAAAACAGAGTACAAGGCATCCTCTAGCAAAAATTGATTTATTTTTCCGATCCCCAACCTGAGCCCCTGAAACCGAATGATGATTTTCACCTGAAGCAGACCTTCCTCAGGTTATGATTGAGGCAGGAAATAGGTTGTGTGTGTGCTGTTTGTTTTCATTCAAGCTCAAATTCCAGTGCACCACTGATACTGAGTTGCCACGGGCCCTCTTTGGTTTTAGTACATTCCTGTAGGCTGCAGTCTACAAAAGCTCCATTTTACTCTTGACATGCACATTTCTGGTGCAGTGCTTCCAAATATTTCATACCAAAAACTAAAAAGATCATCAGGCCTAAATCTCCCTCCAGGCAGCCAAAAAGGGAAGGTTCTGGTTTTTGCAAGTCAAATTGAAAAATAACTTAATACCAGCTGAAAATCTGATTTGCAGTGGTTGAAGTCGTCACCTTGCTGCAATGATGTAAATTTAGTCAAGGTGTGCTGAGTGTAACTGACCTTAAGTAATTATACATGTAAGATTTATTTACATATTTTACAGTCAGTTAAAAAAAAAAATAGTTCAACATTCTGGGAAATACAAATATTTGCTTTTTTCCAAGACTTAGAAGATTCAAAGTTCAAAAAAACACCTAGAGAAGCAGGGCGAAACAGCCAGCCTGCCTCTCCCCAGTCTTTATGCTAAGATGCGCTAACTGCGTCCCAATTCTGGTACTGTCAAGATTAACAGGTGTGGTCACAGTACACCCGCTGATATGCTCACAAATATACACATACATTCCCCCTCAAATGCATCCAAACTGCCAAGAGCAACCTACAAGCAGAAATAAAGCACATCAACACAGGCACACAGGCACAAACAGGCACACACACACAGGCACACAGGCACACACACAGGCACACACAGGCACACACACAGGCACACAGGCACACAGGCACACACACAGGCACACACACAGGCACACACACAGGCACACACACAGGCACACACAGGCACACAGGCACACAGGCACACAGGCAGGATAAAAGCCAACAACATGATCAGCTGGGCCACTCAAACACACATCGAGTCTCAGCAGCAGATGGTTCACAGAGGGTGAGCAAACACAATTTGGAGATAAGCTAGTGTTGCTGAGTACCAACGCACACAAATTTGTCCATCAACATGGCTCACGCAAAATCTTGAGGATTCAGACTAAATATCTATATAAACAACTGCTTTCCTTTAAAAGGCACCAGCATTTGTTTTCACTTAGTGTGTTATTGATCATTTTCTGAGACAAATTGTTAAGTTTTACATTTCAATCTTTTTGAAAGTTGAGGATTTCTTTTAATACTAGAAACTGTTTTCAAAAATTACCCAAAGAAAGAAGCTGAGCCTTGGTTCTGCAGCCCAGGCACCTGCATTAACAGGACTATGATCTGCTTTGGACCACAACCCCCGAAACATAAAAACCGTAAAAACCTAATGACAAACAAATTGGCACAGATTAATATCTACATCGGAACAGTAAAAGATTGTGGTAAATACTAAGTGAAAATGTTTTTGGATGTATTAGTACTGCATTGGTGCCAGGTGACTACAGTATAAAACCAAACAAATGGCAGAACACTGAGTAATCACAGTATTAGAAAGTCAGTTAAGTAGCATCTTTGTGAGAACCTGCCTGGTGAACTTCTGCACTAAACTCCACCTATCTGATCCTCTAAAAAGGTTAGACAAACACCTATCTGGACAATAAGAGAGGCCTGTGTGTCTCTGATATTGACTAACAGCAGACAAATATGTGATTTTGTCTTGTATAGGTATCTTTAATTGGAAATTTAATAAGATATTTTTTTGTCATTTGAACTTTTCACGTTGAAATATGATTTTTTTTTTTTAACTACTTGTCTTTGTTGTGTTTGGTTAATCATTTTAGCTATAAGATGTAAGAAAATAATCAAAAATATAATTTAATATATTTTTTACATCCCAAGGAGAAATACTCAGTTTCCTTTTCTACCTTCATCTTTGGGGAAAAAAAAAAAAAACTAAAACTGTTAATCACCTATCAAAATAGTTGCTGATCAATTTTGCTCAGCTAGTATAAATTGTAATGCATCTGTCAGCTGTCCCTACCTTTCTTCTCTTCAAAGCAATAAAATTAAGCTAACTTGTCTTTTAAAACACGTTTGGGTGTTTCCAGACATGAAGTAGAAAGTCTTTTCCTGAATTCAGCAACTAACAAAACTAAAAAAGATAAAAATCTACTGCTACACGCTCACATCACAGAAGCAAAAGAAAAACAGAAGAAAAAGCATGGACAGTGGGGTAAAATAAAAAATAAAAAAGTTTAAAAATGTCCCAGAAAGAAAGCCAAACTTAAAGAAACCTTAGCTCATCTACTAAAACAAAACAAGAACACAAAAGAGAAAGGGGTCAACTCACGCTTCAGAGTGGGTAATGTCATCCAAAGTGGCTGAGGCAGACAGATATCTGAAGACACAACAGCAGGATAATGACACAGGGCAAGAGACACACACTCAAAATACAGTACAACAGAGTTAATCAGATTGACAATTACTATAGATTTTTCATTTCAGACTACTATACTGACTGGATTTGAAGGTTTTGGTGGGCATGCAGTTGGATTTTAAAGAATTCTAACATTTAAACTGAGGTGTTTCTTCACCAAGGGTGCAGTGAGGACAGTGTTAACAACAGAACACAACACAATATAAAATCATACGACAGGAAACACGGCTGAAGTTCCACATGGGTTTTTAATATTCATGACGAAAACGTAACCATTGCAACTCGCGCTTTCTCCTCTGCGTGCGGCTGACTGGGGCTGGTGTGAAACGAAAGGGACCCTACCACACACTCACAATGTCTTTGCCGAGATAACTTCTTTGGCAAAGGCAGTAGTAATATGACACAAGTACCAGAACTGAGTTAAACAAAGTGAATGTTTCTGAATGTCAATGTCAAAGTGATTGTGACAAGCCAAGCTAATCGGTTAGTTGATCTTGTTGGGCTACGAATTAACGCCGTCGCACAGCCTATTCCGTGCACTGCTGTAATACCTGCACCTCTCGCATCGATTGCTCAGGTTGGGCATCTAATTTAAAAGATAGTTATGAAGGTGTACCGAATCACTGACGTCTGTAAGGAATACTACCGAACCTTGTGCGAACATTGCGCTTACGTGAGGTTGGCAGCGCATGTTATCAGGATATGAATAAAACCATTTCCATTCATTTGTGCATGTTTGTGCACACAAAATAAAAACCTGTGCTTCATTATTTCTCACATTAACACAGTTTATTTATCTGACATATAATGTTCATATCTTGAGAATTAATGAAGTAACAATGTTTGTTTTGCCTCCACAAATGTGCACAAACAATGTAAAAACTAATGAGTGATCTCTTTGGAGTCATTTTGAAATGAATGGGTTGCTAAGGCCTGAGCTTAAAAATGTAATGTTAAATTTCACAAAAACTCATTTTTATTTTGCTGTGATAATGCAGCCCTTTGCTGCGGCTGAATCGCCATTTATAAAAGATATATAATGAAGATACCAATGAAAGGTAAGGACTGATATGACTTTTAGAGAGTATCTCAAATGTAAAGCGACATATTACGTAATGGATTACTTTTTCTGACTAACTCCCCATATTTAGAAAATAAAAAGTACTTATCTTAAGCAAATGCCAGCACTTGCTGATACCAGGCACTGATTTCCCTGCAGGTCCTGTTGCCTAAATATTATAAGTGTTCAGCTAACCGTGTGTCTATTTCAGTGTTATAAAAAGAGCACGCGGTCAACCCAGTTCAACTCTAGGGGAAGGAAGCTGTGAGGGCAAAGGGACGTGGCAGCAAACCGTTAGTGGAAAAGTCGAAGGTTGACGCTTTAGTGTGGAAAACAGTCCCATAGCAACACCAAGTTAATAGATCAAACACCAGATAGCACCGCATTTTCATGATTAGCGACAAAGCAGACCTAAACAACACACACAAACACACACACACACACACACACACACACACACACACACACAAACTAACAAACAGTCCTGCCTGTATAGTATCTAAAAAAAGAAGGGAAGTGTGTTTGTGCTGAATGCTCTGTAAAACAATGGCGGAGCAGAAAAGGAAGCACGGCCAACACAACAGAAGAATGAGAGGAGATCTGAGACTTTACAGTCATCTGGTGGAGGCCTTGATCCCTGAATGTTTGAACACTGTGAATGTCTCACTCAACACAGCAAGCGGTGCAGGCAGCTCAAATATTATTTGTATATTTGAGTGACTGGAGAAACATGACAGACGTATTTATATAGGAGGATATCCTACTAAAAACCGCTGCAGGACAGTGGCTCCATCTCCATCACTTTCAGATTACACGTAGGCAGTTGGAGAACGCCAGAGGCATACTTCGGGTGCTAAAAGCTAATTCTGCAAAAGGATTCTGAAACAACAAATCAACTCCGGTCTTCTAAAAAGGCAAATTACTTAAAAATTCCTCCATAAGCAGCGTCCTACTTGGTCAGATCTTTGTGTGGTAAAAACATAGCAAAACGTTCAATTAAACTGGGGCATTTTTCTTTTTTTATGCTTCATTATAGAACCCTGATATATTTGCCAATATTATCTAATTACAGATATGTTGGTATCATCACCAAGTCGACTGATAAGTAACGAGAAAAGATGTGTTTTAGGTAATACAGTAACACTGTCCCCGTTACATAGTTTATCCACCAGAGGGGGCTGACTAGTTTATTTATTTATTTTTTTTATTTAACCGTAAAATGTGTAAAAACTCTAAAAACCCAGTACGTAGCTTTGTCACAATTCTTTATTAACCGAATTTATGGGCTACATTTCAAATATATTTGATTATGTTATGTGGTAACATAAAAATATCCGTATTTTTAACTCTCAAATATGGATATTGGCATCAGCCACAACAAGCTAGTGTTAGCTGGAATCTAATTCTTTATAGACCAGCATAACCTTTAATTTTTGCTGAGGTAAATATCCAATAGTCAACTGCCTCGCCCTAAGCACTGAAAAAGGATGAGATGTCATGACATACTGTGCAGCGTGATTACAGAATGTAAACTGTCTATGATAACAAAGAGGTTTTTGTAGTTTCTATTGGCCAACGGGTACGGTAGTGTTAGCCTTCAATTAAGCCCTGAATTTAACCCTGAAAAAGGAGGTAATGTGAGAGTTTTGATGTGGGCAGTAAATAAATATTGATCAGAGCGATCACAAACTAAACTCCAAACAGTGTATGAGAGCGATGCCACAATTTGTAGTTTGGTAGCGATACTGTGCCAACGACGGGGAAACGTGACTTCTACACGTCCAAACACTGTCTATCGTCAGCCAACAGAAACACCGATGCCCTAAAGCACGGTCAAAGCCGAACAAAGCTGGACTCTGAGGTGTAAGACTGCCGGAGCTGGCTGGGTACGGCACCGAAACACGAAATGAATGCAACCGTTGCGTGCTTCAATAGAGGGGAATGGGAGATGGAGAGAATATACTTGCAGGACGAAAATAACGTGACATACATTACCCCTCAGATTCTCAGGTTAAAGGTGAACTCTGAGCTCTGTGAGTCAGCTGGAGCTCATACCGAAATTGCAAGTTCTTATTTTTAAATCTCTCAGTCATAAGTGAATGAGAGACAGAGGGGAACCAAAGTGTGACTGCACCCTAACGCACACAGCAGGGGGTGGATCTTATACTGCCAGGAGCAGCAACAAGTGTGTTTAGTATAAATTAGAGAAAGGGGTAAATAAATAAATAAATACATACATACATAAAAGAAAATTGTCACCTACAGAAACTCAAACTCCTTTAGGGCAAAAGCCAAGAAAAAGAACTGCTCACAGGTTGACTGACAAATGATGGGCGAAAACACCACACCAACTACTGCTTAGCACTTAAGATGTCAAATAATAAAACAAAAGATGACCTTGCAGATAGCGGGACTGCATTTTCTACACAGGTCCTATACCGTTACATCCATTTTCCTTGTGCAAAAGACACAGGAGATGGCTCTCGTTGTAGACAGCTCAGCTCCAGACAAGACCAGTCTCTACATCCTGACTAACATCAGCACAATGCTGCTTACTGTACAGCACAGTGACCGCATACACACCAGCTCAGTCACAATACACTGCCTGTCCCTGCAGCACTTCACTCTTTAACTTCTGAGAAGACGGTAATTCGAACAGATACAGGGATTCTGTGTCCTTTACATTTGAAAGTTTGGGTGTGGAGGCCTCGCTTTGCCTCTTTTCTTTTTAAAAACGAGAGGCACAGTTCAAAAGAGCCGATCCACTAAAATTTGCCAAACAATGTCACATACTGAGGGAACTAAGCTGTTGGGTGAAATACACATATGGATATAGGGAGGATGTTGCAATTTACTTTCTGAAATTCTAATAGTTTGTTTCTCATATGCTTTGGCAAAAAAATGGTATTTGATTTTAACTGTCCTGCTAATAAAGCACACAGAGCTGAACTGAAAATATAGTTCAACAGCTGACGGATTCTCTCGTCCCACTCCAGTTTTCATGGCAACCCGCTCGAGTCTTTGTGCCTCCATCACATTCATAATTCATAACCCATTTATTTCTTTGTTTAGTGCAGTTAGGCTTGGTGTGTACCTCATAACATACCCCCCCCTTCTCTGGACATCACGTGTCATGTGACTAAGCAAAACACCGTCTCTCTCTCTTCCCCTTCCTCTCTCCATCCACCTCTCTCTCACATTCCTTTCCTTTCCTCTCCTCTCCTCTCCTCTCCTCCCACTTGTTTCTGCAACAGCAAGTCTAAGCTGCCCATTTGGTTGAAAGGCACGAACAGGGAGCACGCGTGTGTGTGTGTGTGTGTGTGTGAGAGTAAGAGATAAATACACACACTTTCCTGCACTGTGCCTGGCATTGTTTGTGTCTGTAGGCCTAAACCAAGAATAATGTGCCTGCTTGCTTCTACGTCTCTCTGTTTCAATTGACAGTTATTCTGTCTGTGTGGGTGAACACATAACTGGAAACCAAAACTGATGGTGTGAGAAATGTGTGAGCAAGTATGTCTATTTCTGTGTGTGAAAGTAGAACAAATACTATAAACCCGTGCACCTGCTGCCGTTTTGTGAAGACTGTGATTGTGTGTGTAAAAGTCGATTACAGTGTCAGTGGCGTCACCCTGTCAGGTTAGGCTAACTATCTGAGCGAGCTTGCCAATCCAGTTCAGTTCAGAAGCAGCCACATGGAAAATTCCATTAGCCTCAGACCTCATGTCAGCAGCAGCAGCCTGGTGGAAACAGGCAGAAAAACGTACTGATTTAATGTTTTTCTTGCCAACTACACAGTTTCCTCTGGATTCTTTCAGTTGCACTACAAAACCATCTCAAAGTCTCTATCTCAAACAGACTCCTGGGGAAACTCTGTTAACCTGTTAATTCCAGTCAGGACTCCGTCACTGGTTATGAAGCTAATTTATTATGTTGACTTGTTCTCACTTTATACAAAAAGACCTACCACTAATATGGACACATGATAAACATGATGATAGACAAACCTATGATTTGGCTGCATTAGCTCATTAAAATGGCCAAGGATGGATTACTGCACGGGCCAGCTGGCCATAGTCCTCATAGCCAGAGACTCAGAAGGGACTTTTATTATAATGCTTCTTTATAAAGAGCTCAGACAAAACTAGGAATGTCCACGTGACATGTTTTGGCTCTTGATCCTAGATATACCTGATCCTGTAAGAATTTTAAATATAATAATATAATATTTGCTACATGACTGTGCCCTGGGGCACATCGTCTAAAAATCCATCCATGAATATGGCTAATGACTAATGGGTGCAAATCACTGCCTCCTTTACAGGTCAGATCTGGCATCAGCTGGTTATTATATCATTACATCATTTTTGTTTTTCCATTGTGTGCCAACTGATCTTATCCTGATCTTATCCCAGCCTGAAATCTTTAAATGTGCAAACATTCCCAGCATGTGGCTTGATGAAGTCACGACTTCTTCACGACTGGTGTTGCCTGCTAGAAAGGCTGCCGGACAAGCTAAGTAATCACTGGATGGCCTGACAATATAGCCTTAAATTTTAATTCTACGCCTTCCCCCTGCATGAAACTCCCTTTCTCAAATACAACAATCCAACTAGAGGGTCAGTTTTTGTCGTGGCCACTGGTTAAAAAAAAAAAAAAAACAGTGAGGAAACATCTGTAAAAGCTGGAAGTATGAAAGAGTGTTGATTTGGAGAGGAAGCAGAGAGGAGGACGTGTGTCATCACATCTGGATGGAGGACCAGAAGCCACCTGACCTCTGGGGGAGGAAGTAAAGAACAGATGGATGACACTGATAGGATCGAGGTAGGAAAAGAAAACTGAAGAGAAAACTATCAGATGAGGTAAAAATATAACTAAGCAGAGAATGATACAATGTACTGCAATGTACAGCAAACAAAAAGATCAAAAGTGAGATTGGTATTTCCGGAGTCCTGTGGTTCCACATCTGTCAGCCCTAATCCCCATCGAGGAAATCCTGCCACGTCTCCACATTAGTGAACCCTCTCAATCTATAGAACCACCTTGAAAAAAAAAAAAATCTGACTATCAAAAGATAACAAAGATTCAGGTGAGTCAGTTATGTAACTCATGCAGCAACGGTTAGGACTGAGATACACAGCAAATCCCACTTCGGTGCTACAAGTCTAGCCCCATGTGCAACAGGAGTGCTGATCCATAATCCTCAGACTAGAAAATCTCCCGAAGAGGGTCAAATACACTTGCTTACAACCTAGGAAATCCATCATCCGTCAAAATGTACCAAAGACATTATTACAGTTACAGGAATTACATCTAAACTGAGGTCATTTTGGTCTCACTCTTTAAGTTCTGCATTGTGACGATCTACCACATCTGGAGCATGAAACCATTCACTTAAAAATGCCAGCAGAAAGTCCAGCAGATCAAAGCACATTTATCTAAATGTGTTCCTTTACAGCATCTCACTCAAACATGAGCAAAAAGAATAAAGAGACTACAGATAAATGTCCTCCTACCAGACACAAAGTTACACACCAACTGTTGAAATGTTAAGTGTTCTCAAATATGGTTAGTAGGTTGAGGACAGAGAGGGATCGAGAGTGAGTAAAAGTCAGAGCGTGAGAGAGCAAACACTGCAGAAGCCCAGGAATCCCCAGTGAGCGAACAGCAAACAGTGCATGGACTCACAGATCCGAACGGGTAACTCTTTCATTCCACTCGCCCAGTTTCTCAGTGGTTCTCACATAGCTAGAAACAGAGACATGAGGGTGTTATGCTGTAGAGGTTCAACGGAAACTCAAAAGCAGACTGGCTCGGAGAGGAAGCCATGGTTAGAAAATCCCAAAAGAGTCTCTGCACTAAGGTTATCTCGAATTTTGTTGCAGTTTTGGTCTGTATAATGTAAATAATTATGTGTTTGTCATTGGAAAACCCTTTTTTCTCTTTCTCTAATTGGTCAAGGTGACAACGCAGACTGTCAGGGATTCATGTACACATTCATCAAAGTCACGCTGTGAGGAAAATCAGGTTATTTTAAGCCCGTGTTCCCTGTGCGAAGAGGTGGCGTCTTATTCACCAGAAAACTGGTACAAACCGAGATGTTCTTTAATCACAGTGTTGTACAAGTCGGCAGTCCTGTTCATCACTAATCGGAAAATTGCAAATTCCGTGATTCACTTCTAAGGATGATTCATCGAGGACGGCACAGCGGTGCCCTAAAGGGAGCAATGTCAGATCCAACCTGACATTCAAGCATTAAAATTCTCTTCCTTGTACGTCTGACACCGTACAAAATTTATAAAACGGATGACCATGACAAGTTCTGTAACAGTTTCGATGTGCTAAAATGGTAATAACTGGAGCTTTTGCATGCCAATTAATGTTCTAATAATATTTAAGACAGCGGAGCATTACGTTTCAGTTGGGTCAGTTAATGTTACTGCACTGTAAATATGCATGTGTTGGTATTAGTCTTGATGCCAACTGGTCACAACCTTTTCCAGTTATTGTTGGGTTCGGCCATTTGTTTAAAATGCATTTCCAAGGTTATATTTTGTATATTTTTGACGTTTACACAGAGATATTTGTGACTAGAATATTAAAGTGTCATCTTGTGAAAACATAACAAAAGGTTCGGATATACTCTGTATAATGTTAGTTACATAGTGGACATTTTAAAGCTCTTCAAAATATCATCCATGTGTAATCAGTCTAAGGAGTCTGGTCATGTCCTATATTCCTTACATAATATTAGAGGAGTTTGTTCAGCCGGAGCCAACATTATTTAAGAGTCAGACAAACCTGTTGAATCCCTACAAACTAATCAAGTCAGACTTCATGTTCTTTTAAGTACTAATAAAGACTAAGAAACGCTTGGAAGATCCATCTAACTGTTTAAAAAACCACCAAATGAAATATAAAAACATTCTGAGTTACGTACTTTGTTCCCTAAATCAGGCAACTGAAAATTGTCAAGATAGACAAAATAAAGGGTTAAGATGTTCTTTATTGATCCCTGTGGACAAAGTTAAGCAAATCCATCACCAGTAATGATCTTTTTTTTTCCTGGAAAACTCGATAATGAGATTCAGCAGTAGCACCAAGAGGTTTGTTGTGTGCTCATCAGGATTCCTCAAACCACCATTCCCCTTTATGAAGACCTTCTGCAGAGGTTAATAACTGCGGCTGCTCAATTAATCCCGTGTAATCGTATTTTACCATTTTAGTTACTAAATTATCTGGCAAGATCTAATGATGTAAGAGCATTAAATTTTAATTTCAAACAGAGCAGCTGCTGTGTGATGGCAGCATCTTTAAAAAAAACGGGCTGGATCATTACAGCTGATAACATAGCACCTCTGCAGCTGCTAAAGTCAAGGGAACGCGCCTCTGTTTCATCTGTTTAATATGTGTGCCATCATCCTGTGTAATGTAAAGCTCTGCAGAAAATAATCTGAAGACTTCCGAAGCCCGGATGCGTCACCACGACGTATGAGTCATTCTGTGACTGGCTCGTTCTGATAACTGTTACTATCAGAGAATGACTGCAGGGTGTTGATTCAAGGGTCATCTCACTGTGCTGTGACCAAAGTCGTCTGGGGAACAATTCGGTTCTAAAAAACTGGCATAAAAATGTCTGTGGCATATTTTAGAAGGTTGTCATTTCTACAAGTCTAATCTCGCTCTGCTACTTCACAAAACTGACGTGGATAAGTAAATATCTACTATCCTTGTTTATTCTTTCATCCTGTAATGTATTACAAAATGAAATGGGTGATTCTCTTTAAATACACCTCCTTTTAAATGTAGCCTCGGTTCCACCAGACACTGTATTTTTCCATTCATGTTTTTTTTTTTTCCCCCACTTGTCTTACTAAAAAGTCAAAACGTGATGCTAAGGTTTTTCTGCCCGTATCTTAAAACTAAAGGGGTTCATCGTGTACAGTTGTACTCAACAGTAAAAGCAGAGCACCTCATCATTATGAAAAAAGATAAAACGACAATTACACTTTTAGCATTTAACAACTACAGCTCTGACGAGATTTTCATTGCAGTCCTGTGGCTAAGGTCGTGTTCACACAGACATTCAGACTAAAAAGCACGGCCACCCAATTGTGTCAATGAGGGCACAGGGGGATCTAGCAAAATAATCAAAAGGTTGTCCGGCAAAAAGTTGAACCAATGCTAAATCACCGAACAACACAAAAGATATCATTCCTGTTATTAGTTTGTAATGTAAAGGTGATTCTACCGTTTTCTTCCACAAAAGAAGAGGATAAAATGACTGTCGGCTTGATAACTTTCCAGAGTTGCAAATCTTTCTTCAGAGTATCATAAACCACAGTGCAATATTTTGGCGAGCCTTCATTCTCATGAATTTATTATCTTTAATGAGGCTTCCTAGAAAGCATTTCATCAACTCACCGGTACCTGGAGCAACATGCCCAGACTTTCACACCTCCTTATGTTTTTTCAACACACTGCTGTTGTTCAGTCCAAACAGTCATTAAGACTCATGGGAGCTGTAGATGTGAAATTCTAACAAAATTATAATTTTATCTTGGTTAAAATGCCAAAATGCTCAAATCTTACTGTTCACAACAGTAGCTTTTTGGAGGAGTCTGCTGTTGCTCCTTCACCAGCCAACTAGGTGGTCAAGTAACAAACGACCAAATGTTAGTTTAGTATACTAGTAAATACAAATTTGATTATTTTTTTAGATTTTCAGAGGGGGAACATCCATTGAAAAAGCTAGTGAAATACAAGCTAAGCCAGAAACCGTATGATATATGCATGTCACTGAATATTCAAAAACAGATCTTAAATTTAGCCTGAGTTGGTGGTAAATATTTTAACTTTTTAGACCACTGAAGGACTTTTAAGAAAAATCAAGCGTTTCTCCAAGAACAACACAATATCTGAAGTGTCTGATTAATACGTACGCGTTGGAGGTCTGAACATCTTGCCAGCTCTTGGTGAGGTTCTGCCTGAGTTCGTTGAGCGGGCTGAGGCCAAGTTTCCTCTTCAGCTCTGTGGCGTGTCTCTCTTTGGCTGACAAAACCTGACGCAGAGTGTTGATCTCCTCCTCCACCTGTAACAAAAACAGACCCACCAGAAAGAGTTCAGTCTGGAGTTTCCTCTTCACTCCTGGTGCTACGTCAAGTTCCAGCTCTTCTTTTCTAGAGCCCCAAAAGTGGAAAGATATTTATATTCCACTAAGAAACACTTAGATATTCACTATCATCTACCGCAGGATCACATTCAAATCATCCTCCTCTACTCTGTTTACAAATGTATTCACTCCTACTGCTCTAAAGAAAAAAGGAAAAAAGACTTGTTTCCCTTTCCTACGATCAATTCCATGTGCTCATATTGGCAGGATACCGTGGCTCTCGTTCATCAGAAGTGTTTACTGTGTTGAAATTCATTGGAATTCCTGCACAGCAAAGAGAGGCCAAAAAAAATTCAACCAACATGTGTATTTATGATTAACAAATGGAATGCAGCCATTGTTATTGTTATTAATCGCAGATGCTATTTTTCAATTATGACGTGTCAAAATGTGTGGTGACAAGGGCCTATTAAGTACCTAGTCTTTTAAATGTCAAAAATTGTGACATTATTATACATTATTATCCACACCAAGAAGTCAACACAAGTCAAATGTATTTATAAAGCGCATTTAAGACCAACATGTGTCGACAGTAGTGCTTTACAGAGAAATTTAAAATAAAATCAAATGATGAAAACAAAAAGAAACCGGTAAATAAATACCTGTAACAGACAAAATTAAAACAAGTTTATTGTTACATCAATAATTAAGGGAACTCAAAAAATAACTGCATAAAGGTGGGTCTTTAGCTGGGATTTAAAAGTCACCAGAAGTGACGACTTACAAGTTGCTTGCTTACTCTATCAAGCAGCCATACGGAATAATTTTTATAACGGCACAAAGGGAGAAAATCTATCAGGGAAACACGAAATAAATGCAAAGGTTGTTATTAAAATTATAGTGCACGAAACTTAGGAAGGCAATCAAATCTAGACATTAAAGAAGGTATAACCCGTAAATGTTGTAAACAGTTATTGACATCTTAGCACTTTTAAATAATGTTAAATAAATAATTAAGTCTCTCTTTTTAAGTCAGGTAGTTATATGCAAACGAAAATATTACAGAACGGTCAACACACTGGAATTACTGCGCCCTTAACCTTTTACTCAGCCCAACGCAAGTCCTCCACAGACCTGAGAAAACCTGCGTTGGGTCAAAATGTTGCTAATAAGAAAGCATGAGGGATCTTTTCTACCACCGCCACAAAACACACACGAGCCTGGCGATTTTGGAACACCCGGGCCTTACCTTGGTGAGCTCAGTGCGGAGCTCCTCAGCCTCTTCCTCTGTCAGGCCAGGTGGAAGAGGGCTGGCCGAGTTCCCCACCGCTCCCTCCACTGGCACGTCGGACAGGCTGTCTGAATGATCCACACCGAGGCCCTTGTTAGGAGAGTTCAGGTTGATATCTGGGACGATGACAGAGAAGCAGAGCGACAAAAAAAAGGAGAGAGGTGAGGGAAGGGGAGAAGGACAAGGTGAAGAATAGGAGACATTAATGGGAGAGTAAAATGGAGAGGCGGCAGAAGGGTAAACAAATACACACTTAGACCAGCTGAAGTGTTACAAGCCAAGAGTGGTTTATTCAGATCATGCCTCTCGGTATCTGTTTCAGTGACACACACAGAAACAAAGGCCAGGAAGAGGCCAGTGTTTCCAGCAGGAACCATCCAACAGGAAGAGAAAGTGACAATTAGCGGCGCCAAGAGCTGAACCGGACTCTGGGAGAGTGACTTAAGATCCCTCTGTCAGAGAAGAATTAAAGTTTTCCCTTTCTGAAAACAGGAACACCTGCATAAACTGCACCAGAAAGACCGAAAACAGCATGAAACTATTTTTAAAAAGAAGAACAAAAACAGATCTAGAGCCAAACTGTGTAAATTTTGATTTATCCAGAGATAGCTGACAGCACAAAGATGCCAGTTTAAACATTGAAATCTGCCTCTGTCAGGATTTCTATGACAATGAGCACATCTTGTGTCATTCACCTGAGGACACCAGTATATTTTTGGCAGCTACTGGGGCTCGGCACAGCCAGAGCTGGCACGAAGGACAGCAGGACACAACAAAGGAAAGAAAAGACAAGCTGGAGCCACTGCCTGAAACGCTGGGTAAAATTAGACTTTATGCAGTTATAGTCCAACAGTAAAACAGTATTTTTTCAGTGGGTGGACTTATTATGAAAGCTAAATGCACACTTTCCATTGCTTACAACGCACCTACTTCAATGCCAGTGAACAGGCAGTGAGGAATAAAATGATTCCACTTCGGTTTAAGCATTTTATATTCAAATCTTAACTTTTTGAATGCTGAGTTAACCATAAATCCCTGGTTGTGCGATATCCACGTCTACATGACCGACTGCACACTGGCTTACACAATACATCAAACACAAGACACACAGCAGACAATGGTCAACAGTAAGGAAAACACACAGTAAGTGTTGCAAAAGACCCAGATTATCATGATCTGCAGGTAGCACTGGTGACATTGTTTGTTTGAGTCTCAGCAAAAACATCCATGTACAAGATGGCAAGAGATATCATGGCTCCACCCTCAAGGTGTATTGATTCAGTCCAGAATGAGTCAGACCATCCCACAAAAATAACAGCAGTGAAGTTAAAATGAGATAAGGCGAATAAGAGGCAGCAGAAAAAGGAATGAAAACAAACAAAAAGAAAAATCCATTTGTTCCTGGGATGTGGACTTGTAGGAAACGTTCAATCTCAGATATTTTTTGGCTGTCATATTTTGTGTGCTGTCATGTCTCCTTCACAGTCATTTACTCTTCCCAGAATGCCCTCTGACAACACCCAGTCAGTCCGAGCTCTGCTGCTTTCAAACAAAGGTTGGCTGCACGTGGAGGTTCAATTTTGTGTCATCTGACCCATTAGCTAGCCGTCTAACCAGTCTGTAAACACTAACCCTGTATGTGATAACGGCCACACCCCTCACTTAAAAAACAAACATTGCTGTTGCATTGCATTCTGGTCTATTTTCGCGCTGATGTGAACGTAGAAATTAGTGTCTGTGGTCTATAACGGCTCTGTCCTTGTATGATAGTTGAAAGTCTGCACAAACTGACAGCTCTATAAAAATGTCCTCGCCCTTTGATTCTGACTCACACCAAACCTGACATTTATAGTTAGTGTATCTGACTTTTCCTTTAACTGTGTTAGGCCAGTTATTCACAGGAAAACAAAAGCGGATCCAGAAAAGCAAAGGCACATGACAAACAATTAATAATCAATGTTATTCTTGTAGGATGACGTTTTATTCTAACAAATACTGACAGCGGTGTCATTTGAGAACGTACAAGTCAGAAAACGTCTGTGGGACAGCAGAAAATCCTATTCTCAGGTTTCACGGCGTCACTTAGGAAACAGTAGTAGCAGGATTTAATGAGACAGACATGCCCTAGTTCACTCCAGTTCATCATATTTCAAAACAGACAAAATGTAGGCAACCTTAGTCACTCCCTAAAACCGCTCATTCTGAGGCACAGGAAGCCTAATACAACATGACATATCTATCATGCCCAGTCACTATTTAACAAACTACAGGATACACCCCATGAAAGTCTCATTAGGATAACCCCCCCCCAGAGGGATTTTGCAGCCAAAATGCCCTGGAGACATACACTCATTTGACAGATAACACCTAGCTAAAACTAACTTGGTCTTATACAACAGCCCTGCAATACATCGTGGAGGTTATAACTTTCAGTGTTTGTTATTTGTTTTAAAGAGGTGTCGATTCAACTGTATGGTAATTTCGGAGGCTGTAGTTTGTGGTGCTGTTGAACAGTACTGCTGTCTTGTGTCTCGGGTTTCCGTATCGCCTCGATTTGGGCAATACGATGATGCATAGTTTTAGGCAACAGAAATGTGTCTACTATTTATCTTTTATTCGTATGTAAGAGATTTTTGCCGTACAGCTGGGGCAGATATCTCCGGTTGTATTAGTAAATGGTGATCAATGTTGCCCATTCATGAACGTGACTGCTTTATGGAAGGATTGCATTTACACAATTTTTGCATAAATGTGTTCAGATACCTTTATTTGTTGAGCATTTTATTCTGTTAAAAAAAGATGTTTCCATGTGTTATTTTATTTAAATTCTCTACATCAGAATCACCATGTATTTCAAGACCAGAATATACAACAACATACACTGTGATAAAAGATTTAAACCATAGTGCCCACCCCTAGTCTAGCTCTATTACTCTCAGCTCATTATGTTTCGGTAAAATGCCTGTTTGCTGCCCTTAGTACAAAATATATCTCATAAGACAAGACAGAAAAAATTTGGCAAAAATGATACACAAGCCCAGGCAGGGTCGTACGACGATAAAGCCCAAGAATCAGTATCTGTTTGGTGAGGTGTCTTTAGCCACCTAGATATGGGCTATCAGACGGAGCTCTCTGTCCAGCTGAAGATGGAAGAGAAGCTCCGTCGATACAACCGGTGGTGACAATGATAAAGCAGCAGCCAGTGCGCTAGCGACGAGGCTGTCGTCAATGCTCAGTTAGTCAGCAAAAAAAAAAAAAATGTGATTATAAAGTGTGCGTAAGATTGGCTAGACTTACAAAACGTGTGTCCGGGCAGGTAAGAGGAAAAGGCAAGTTGCGCTTTAGGGAAGCCACCAAAACAAACTGCGAACACTTGCTAACATTGGTCTTTTTGTTTACGAGCACCGAGAGCGGCTCGCCGGATTTGACGGTTTTGGTAGACAGAGGAGGTGTCGCGGTTCACTTGTTAGGCGAATTAATGTCAGTCATCTCAGATGAAACTGGTCTGAGAAGTTGGTGACATTAGTAACACGATCCCGTCCCTCCTTTCCTCTGCACTTAACTGCTGCCGCCGCTGTCCCTGTCACTTACCAGCGGGCCCGTCCTGTCCTCACGGCTGCACAATTATCACGCCTTATCATTGCCTCCAAAGACAAAATCAAACTTCCACACAAACTAGGCAGCAGAGAGATAAAGGCGCTGGTTATCCGAGGGCGGGTTAATTTATCACAACTGTTTGCGTATCCCGAACACCAGGCTAAGCTATACGCTAAGCTAACAATTAACGTTACCTTGGCTGGCGGGGTCCATGGCGGCGATTTGACAGCGCTGAAACTCCTTTTATCGTTAAAAGTTAAACTCGACCGGTCTAGGACGTGGATAGCAGACTGGTAACGTGCGCTTTCCACTTGGTGTGCGGCAACCTTCCTGGTTTTAGTGACTGCTCCCACTCGGAGAAAGTCGTCGACGGGAACAGCCCGAACCGGAACAGCCCAACAGCCAGCTAGGCACGTCCGGTGAGGAGTTTCAAAATAAAGCCTTTACGGCACCCTGCCGAATGATGGGGATGATGATGAAGAATTGCTGTATCATCCATAAAACCCCAATTTTATCCAGAGATTCCAATGAATGCCTTACAAATACATTCTCTATCTCCATAAATACTCTTTAGACTTGCTCCCAACATGTTTTGTTTTTTTGTTTTGTTTTTTGCAAAATGTTTTTATTGAACAAACTCAGACTTAATCAGGCACATTGGGAGATAATTGACATATGCTTTTCTTTTAAATAAAAACCCATCAACAAATCTTTATCCCGTCTCCTCGAGCCCTGTCTCTCACCCTCCATGCACACTGCTGTTTGTTACTAGAGACATAATACAAAAAAAAACAAAAACAAAAAAACAGCCGATAGCCCAGTTCAAAATGTTATGATACTGTTAGAAAATAACCAAAACTTTAAATACATAAATAAGAAAAAATAAAACCATTACAATAGTAATAATAATACGTTGCAATAAATATAAAGATAAATGAATCCCTTCACCTACAGTTTTGAAGACCCTTAATATCATTAAAGTATTGTCCCCAGGTGGAATAGAACTTGTGAGCTGAGTCGCTCAGTGCAAACGTGATTTTCCCAAGATCCATAAATATCATCAGGTCTTTAAGCCAGAGGGATGACTTAGGAGGGGCTGATAACTTCATCCTTTTTCCATAAAATTCCTCTTCTTGCCAATAATGATGCAAGTGCTGTGATATTCTTTAATTTCATGTTCACTGGCTGTGATTGCTCATTGACTGGACCCCCCCCCCAAAAAAAATAGCTGTCCAAACGTTTAGCCTGTGGTTTCGGAGAGATGTTTAAAAGAAATACATGCCCCACAAGTAGATAAGGGCAGGTCCAGAACATAGGAGTGAACCCTGCTGGAGCAACACGACATCCGTCGCACGTCTTGTCTAAATTAGGATATGTTTCGGAGAGTTTGGCTTTTGAATGGCGGATACAGTGGAGGACTTTTAATTGAATTAGACCGAGTCTGGCACAAGAGGTACCTCCATTCATTCATTCTACAGCAGTGTCCCAAATTTTCTTTGGGAAAGGTTTCCCAATTTCGTTCATTTTGTTACATTTATGACCTCTTAGTACCACATGAGCCAGTTAGCGGTTTGAGCTCCTCAGGCAGAGGTCTTTTATCTGTTCCAGACACCTGGTCAGGGTCCTGAGGCTCTGGAACAACGTGTCTGAGGAAATCAGGTTGGTTGAGTCAATAACATCTTTCAAATTAATTCTTAAAACATACCGTACCTTTAATGGAGAGCCTTTCCTGTTTCTATTTCAGGTTTTTTAATGGAGTTTTTTTTGTTACTTTCTCTTATTTGTCTTTTTATTTCAGTTTTATCCCATTTTTATAATTTCTTTTATCATTTTAAGTTCGTTCAACTTAGAAACATAAGTTCTCCTGCTGCCTTGAAAATGCGAGTTAACTGAACTTCTCTTAGAGTTGTGAATGAAGTTAAAGAGCTAGTTCAATATCAGTTTATGAGTTTTGAAAATGTAAATCCAGCTGAGTCCGGTTAACTGAACCGGTTCACTCAACTTCAGAATTTAAGTTAAAGCGACTGTTTAGTCTCAGGTACAGGGTCATTACAGACAGATTTTCTCCTCTGTAACATTTCCTCAGCTCGAAGGATCAGTTCATCACTGGACACGAACAACTTCGGTCTGCAGCCGTTGATGCCATTTTGTACCAGAATCAGCACAAAGGCAACAGGACAGGCTGCTCCCAGTGACTCGGTTAAAGTCTACTGGGGTCGGGACTGAATTCAGTACTAACCTTTATGGTGGTTGGTGTTGTTTTCATCATTATGAAAAGAAACAACCAGGACTTAATTTAACATGTAATAAAGACACAGCGAGTTTTCATCGTGTCTGTTTTCTTCACAATACGTCTCTGGAGGGTTTTAAGTCTCAAACAATGCATGCTGGGAAGCCGTCTGTTAATAGGCTGGTTTTGTTTCTTTAAAAACTTCACTCGATGGGTTGAGTGACCTCTCGGCAGCTCACGCATTCAACTCATCGATTCAAGTCAGAACAGCTGATGTTTATAAGTTCTGAGGTCTGAAAATTAAAACTCGACATTCTACGTTGAATTTACCTGAAATTTACACATTTTACATTTTGACATTGACAGGAAAATATTAGGTGATTCCACTAAACTCCCCGCATCGTGTTTTGGAGAGCCGGAAGTGGTGGTTTTGGATGAATGCAACACTGAACTGTGGTCATGTTCTCCGGTGGTGGCACTAACAGAGAGGAAGGTGTGTGCACGTCCCATTCTATATTTCTGCCTGATGAAGATCCTCCGGGGTTCCTTCAGTCAAACGAATTTAGGGGGAGCTAAAATCCGGGGCGCAGACACTTCTTAACTTTTTTCCTCACCATTGCTACATGAACACAGAAAAAATGTGTACGCTTGTACTAAAATGTAGTCAGATTTAATTTAAAAATCTGTTAAGTAAAATATATCATATATGGTATGTACTTGTAAGGATGGGCCTCATGATGAAATTATTATTAATAATATTATTATAATCAATGGTGGAAATATAGTTTTCAGAATAAAATATATGCCTGGTTCTGTTTGTGTATGTAAATACTGAGCCTACAGTATTTTGTATTCGTCACCTGGAGTCAGTATATATCGAACTTTTAATCTGGCAGTAAAAACGCCGCCTTTCCCATAAATGATACTGAATATTTTAACGCTCAACTTTAAGTGCGCGGCGTCCGTCAAAGTCGATCTAGGTTTCGGGGCCTTTATTTCGAAGTAGGAAGTAGGAAGTAGGAAGTTCCTCGCTGCCGACTGATGCGGGGTTTCTGGGAATCTCTTTTCCGGCGTGGTGAAGTGACGTCGCAGGGACAGGCGACGTCCAGGTGTTTGGCGACGTGGTTGCTGTGTTACAGTCTAGAAACCAACTAAAAGCTGAGACGATTAGTCGATTAATCAGCTCGTCAGCAATTGTTATTATTATTTTGATTATTGATTAATCGTTGGAAGTTTGTTTTTTTTTTAAGCAAAAGTGACAAAAATCTCTCTCGAACACGAATGTTTGCTAATTTTCTGGTATCTATGATAATAAACTGAATCTCTTCAGGTTTTAGACAAAACGAGACATTTGAATATGTCACCTTGGACTTTGGGGAAATGTTATGTCCTTTTTTGTTTTTTTTTACTACTTGTAAAACTTAATACCCTAGTTAATTAATCAATTAGTTATAGATGAATTGCCAGACAAGTAAATACATCATGAAAAGAAAACGTCAACGCTGCAATAATAATACCTTGCCCCAGGTTTTCTGTGTCAGTCTCGGTCACGGCTCAGAATTGGAAGGACCCAGATGTGCGACTCAGAGAAAAAGTTCAAATCGGTTCGCCTTCATTTAGGCCCGGCAGGCGGAAAGCAGGCGAGGACACCCCGGGGGCGAAGCCAGGGAGCGGGCGGCGGTCGGCAGCAGGCTGGCAGGAGAATCGGGCAGGTGAAAGGCAACGTCCAAAAACAAGCAGGAGGTCAAAACAGGCAGCGTGTAGGTACTCCCATGGGGGTCATAGGGCCCCAGGGCAGTTGGTGATCCAGCTTTGCACATACAGAAATACACACACACTTCAGGTGACCAAAATCAGATTTATTTAATCTATAAATATACCCAACAAAGCTGACATCTCTGACCTGCATCATGCACAGACAACAGCTTAAAAAAAAAAAAAACTCTCAAAAAGTGCCTAAAAATACTTTTGACTCTTCAACTCACACACACACAAATGTTTTCAGTGCCAAACCAAACCACACTGAATCCCATCTGGCGTCCGACATCACCAGTTCAAACCGGTTCGAGCTGGACGCCCGGGTCTCGACCGGGTCTAGCAGTGTTTGAAATCTTTCTAATAAGAAAAAAGACAGTGACCTCTTCTATTATTGCTACTGCTACAGCTACTTCCACTGTAATTCATCCTTTCCTTCATCTACAGTCACTGATTCCTCTTTTACAATGAGAGCTATTCTTTTCCCTGTTTCTAATATAGGACTATGATCACGACTGCAGATCCCCAGCAAAAGGCTGTTGAAACCTTGGATTTCCTTTGACAGAAATCAGTAACAACACCTAGACGCAGGTTCTTATGTCTATTTCTGAATGTTTTTCAGTTCCATTTTACCCAAATCCGTAACAGCGCGAGCTGGCTGATGCGTGAGAGCTCAAATATTGGCACAATTAATAAAACACTGAAATGCTGCGATAATGATCACAACCTGAATTTCTGTTCACATCCCGCACCCACACCCAAAGTAACAGGCTAATGCAGTAAACCAGATACCGCCACTGTTACTACTACTGCTCTGCTGCTGCTCCTGCTGCTGTAGGTACTAAAACTTGTACTTATGCATCTTCTTCAACTGCTAATACACAAACTTTTACAAAAACATAACTTCCCCTGTTACTGCTGCTGCTATTACTAGTTCTACTGTGACTACAGCTGCTGAGATAACGGCAACGGCTGCTATTCCAAATACTTCTTATACACTACTGTACTCCTACCCTCTGCAGATCTTACTTAAAGTCAGAAACATAAAGCTTGTGGAGACCTTCGGTGCCAAGTGTAACAGCTTCCAAAAACAAAACAAAAAACTCAATTAATTCTCAATAAGTTTTCAAAATAAAACATCGACAGCGTGAGCGTTTTTCCCTTTAGACACTCAGATCCAGAGCAGATCTACTCCTGTTTTGTCCACACAACACAGAAGTGCTAACGTATTTTAAACCGGATTAATCTTTAGAACAGTGATAATAAAACTAAAGAAACTCAGTAGTGCCTGAGGTTCTCAGATTTAAGTATGTTTTCAGTCTCGGAGCAACGCTGGGCTGGTGAAACTGACTCCGGAGGTGAAGTGCATCTTTCTTTATCTCTTCAGTAAAACTTCATCTCCAAACGATCCTCTCCTTCCGCTACTTCTTGTGGAGGGGGTTGAGCCAGGAGAAGCAGAAACTGGGTCGACGAGGAGCCTCCCTGAGGGCGGGGGAGGAGGTGGAGGAGGTAGAGGAGGAGAGCGGGGTACTGGTCTCAGCAGGACTCCTAGTCTCAGTCTCCATCTGGAGCAGAGAGGGACAGCAGACGGTTCTATATGAATGTCCATGACACAGTGTCACCAGGACAAATATTTATAGTAAGAGGTAAATTAATATCAGACTAGAACTGTTGTTTAGGAACAACAGCCTGTTGTTTAATTTAATGTTCAGTGGTTGAACACTTAAATATGGATGCGAAACCACCACAAATAGTCTCTTTCAGTCTGGTTGGGGGGGTCTTGCTCCCCTGTAGAAAGGGTGGGGGGCCTCCTACATGCCTGAGCGTTCTTCGCCTTACCTGACAGATTGTCTCTCTTCTTTTCAGCGCTGACAGAGGCTACTGAGGCTACACTCTGTTAAGTGTTACACAGTTTGACTCAGAAAACAGTCAACATAAAAATGAGCCACCTTGTTGTGTACTATCACTGTACTGTATTTCCTGTATTTACCCAAACGTGACAAATGAGCTGCACGAGGAAAAAGACTTGATGGCAAAATAATATTTTCTCTCAAAAGACATTTCCAATGATCTTCTACAATGTATTTAATTACAGTGCGGAAGGGCTCTTCACATTATGCATGCAACAATATGTGAAGAGGCAAAGAAAAGAAGCGCTTCAATGCATATCTATGAAATTTCCAAAACTTATCATGCAGCGTGAAGCGCAGGGTCATGTTAGCGTTCCCGGCACATAAAGACAGCAAGAAAAAAAAGTTAAGTTATAAAAAATACCACGAAAGCTGTTGATAGATTCAGGTCAGACAGTTTATTCATCCTCATATTTTTAGTGTTTACTGACTTGGGCCTTTGCCTGATTCTGAACTGTAATTACACAGTTGTTTCACAAGGTGTCATCAGAGACAAGACTAAACTGCTGTTGTCAGAGGATTTCACTTCTGGTTTTTAATAGAAAACCATTCTCATTTGTTATTTCACCTTTTGTAGTTTTTATTTGAATCTATAATTTTAAAAATCTGCCCTGTTTTCGTCTTAATCTTTTACCTCCTTGTCTTGGCGAGGATCAGGGTTAATTTGTCATGAAAAGCAAAACATGTTAATATAAAATTATCAGTTTCTTTTTAATTGATCCTTCTTTTTGTCTTCATTTTCTTCTTCTTTCGATATTAATATGAAGTAGCAGTAGTAGTGGCAGTAGACTCAAGTCAAAATACACAAAATGCAATTTTTATAAGGAGAAATATTTTACAAACGAGACTTGAAATGAGTAAAGCCAGACCAGCCATTAATCTGCATACCTGCATCATTTTCATGCCAGCATTCCTCAGTGTAGGCATTTTTTTAGGCAATTGTTATTCTTAAAAATCAGCAGATTATGTTAGAAAAGAAACACTTAAATTGCGAACTCCATCGTAGTTATTCCTTTTTTTTCCAGAATAAAAGCCTTGAACAGCACTTCCTGGTGGAGCAAGCAGGCGTGTGTACCTGAGCTGTGCAGCAGTGAGGATGGATGTGTCCCCTGCTGGTGTTATGTGCAAATGAAGCAGCCGATGTAAGACCAAACCCTCTGCAGGATGACCAGGAAGGCCAACAGGTAGAAGAGCAGAGTGACGGCCTGGAGGAAGATGGAGGGATGGAAGAGAGAGGGGTAGATGGGGGAGATGGTAAATACAGGGGGGGGACAGGAAGAGATGGGGGGGGGGGGGATGTAGGAAAGGATGGTGTGACAAGGAAAAGGGACGAGAAAAGTGGTTGAGGTGATGAGATGAAAAGATTGATGAAAAGGGAAGAATTTTTGGGAAAGGAGGAAGGCAGTCATCCAGTCCAACTCATCTAATCTGACTGTTTATAATTTACTAAATGATGAATTTGTGATTAGAAATCTCTGGAGATCTACTCCCTCTGTTCCACTAATATCTGTAACTCCGCCGTTTTCTCCATGGAGCGTCTGTTTCCTCAGCCGCCCTGAAACTCTGAAACGTTTTCTGTCAGAAAGAGAAATCCGTATCTACCTGTACTCTTGCTACTCTTCCCGAGAGTTGAGTTTTTGTACCATGTCGCTTTAAGCAGACAGAACAACTGCCATTCTGTAAGAATTCAACAACCACAGCTCCCATGAGGCCTTGACAGCGATGAGGAAGACTAACAGGCCACTCGTGAGCTCATGCTGACGGAATATGTTATTGCTGAACAGTGGTGCAAAGTAACTAAGTACATTTACTCGAGCACTGTGCTTCAGTACAACTTTGAAGTACCTGTACTTGTGCTTTGGTCCTTCTTATTGTTCTATTTAATGCTACTTTACACTTCAACCCCACTGAGAGATTTCCCCTCAGATGGTTTCATTTTTGGTTTCAAGGCCCAACAAGGGTCCAATTATCCAACGTTTCACAAAAAAAAAGAAAAAAAAAATGAGAGCGGAGTCCAAAATATGAAGACAAATTATGTATTAGAACTTTGTTTTATGTTCTTTCCTCTACCATTAATCATCTGATGACCGCTCAGATTTATCTGGAGACCCTTCGGAGGGGCCCGAACCCTTGGTTGGGAACCGCTGGACTAAACTGGCAAACTGTATATAAAGGAGGTAAAACCAGCTCCACCTCAAGAAGCTAAAACATTAAAATACTGCTTGCACATTGATGCACCAGTCTTAATAAACTAATAATGTGACAGATAATAACCAATCAGTTTCAGGGGACCTTTGTCTGCAGAACGAGTACTTTTACTTCCATACTCTGACTGCCTTTTTCTGATAATAATTATGCACCTTGACTTACGTAGGATTTTGAATGCAGGACTTTTACTTGTAATGGTGCCTTTTATTCAAGCAGCGGATCAGAAAACTGTTGCAGAATGCGAACAAAAGTATTTGGCGACCACTACCTGTGTTTAGAGACATTTGTAAATTAAATCAACAAGATTCCTTTCAATATATGGAAGAATACTGTTAACTCATGGTCAAAAAACGGCTCCGGAGCAGGCTTTTCACTTGATAGGGATTCATTTTTAATATTGGGGGGTAAAATACTTTTTGAAATCGTTTTCCCTCGGTCCCTCCTTCCTCCATCCAAACAACACAGAGACCTCGAACACAGAGCTGAAGCAGCGGCTACCAAGTTGCAAAAAGCGACTCTGCGAAACATAAACAGCAACAACCACGATCAAGAGAGAACGAGAGAGAAGAAGAAGACAGTGTGGAGGTGTAGCCACATCAGCAGGTGGGTGACGGGTGCAAGAGCCTGGTCGACGATGGCAACAATGGTGATGATGATGATGATGGTAAAACCAGACAACACTGACCTGGAGAGAGACACAGGAGGTTATTTTCTCTTCACTTTCAGCAACACTTGTGTCCATTTTGGAACTAAAGTCTTCAGGCTGCTCA
This sequence comes from Xiphias gladius, assembly GCF_016859285.1. Lineage (NCBI taxonomy): Eukaryota > Metazoa > Chordata > Actinopteri > Istiophoriformes > Xiphiidae > Xiphias > Xiphias gladius. The sequence continues at coordinate 27,674,450 of NC_053417.1, read as the reverse complement.
GTGTTCGCCCCGTCCTCCTGTTTATTTTCTGCAAACATCGAACTACCAGCCTCAAACTTTGCATCTCGGTCTCCCCATATCAAGCTGTCTGTAGTCTCCACATCCGGGCCGTCACTTTTCACGTTGGAGCTACCATCCCTCGTAGCTACAGCATCCTTCTCCAGCCTGGAGAAATCATTCCTCAGCACCTCACCTCTTTCATCAGACCAAACGCTTCCTTTTTCCATCATCTCAGCTTCAAAATGACCCCCTCCCAACCCTTTTCCTTTCAGCTCTGAAGCCCCATTAAGACCTAAAATATCCTCCCCAAGCTGCTCTCTCTCTTCCACGTCCCCTTCCCTTCCATCCCTGAGCTTAAAGTTTTCCTTATCCATCCCTGAACTAGTCTCCTCTGGTAGCACGGACAATGTAATATCATTACTATCAGAAAAATTGTCTAAACTAGCATCTCCTAGATCAAAACTACCCTCCGCCAGACTGAAACTTGTATCCACAGTCCCAGTTAGGCACACCCAGCCCTGCATGTCCTCCTCCTCCTCCTCATTTTCATCCTGGGTTATTCCAGCTTCTCCCAGGGACTGCCTGGCTGGCTGCACTCGGGGAACGGGTATAAAAGCACGGTCCAACTCGACGGGCATTTTAGGTGGTTGAGATTGGGATTCACGAAGAGGAGGCAGATTTCGGGTTTGGTTTTCTGAGCGGTGTGGAGGTTGAGAGAGAGGAAAATATGGCTGAGCGCAAAGCCGAGTGGAAAGGGGGAGTTGTTGTGGCTGCAGGTGGGGGAAGAGTGCAGGTCCAGAGGGAGGTTGGTTGGGGTAAGACATGCCCTGTTCCTGGATATGAGGCTGAGTTTCAGACGGGAGCTGGGAATCCTGACTCCACGGAGGTTGTGGTTGGATCTGGAGGTCAGACATGGCTCGCACTGCATTGTGAGACTCACTCTGGGTCCTGGCCTCTGAAAGGGAACCCCCGGCCGGTTGTGTTGAGGACATCATCTGGTCTGTATCAGGTGCAGACAGAGCAGGGATAACCCTGCGCCTGTGGCCTGGTTCGTACCAGCTGGGGTAAAACATGGCATCTGGCCCCTCCTTCATCTGGAGTTCTTCTTCTTCATCCTGAGCATCTTGTTTTTCCTCTGTCTCTCTCTGTGCCACATAATCACCTGCATCGCTTGCTGCCCCTTCCCCCTCACACTGATATGTGAAGGAAGACAGATTTAGTGCATTCAGATAGTTCTGCATGTTTTAGCCCATTAACTATTATTGACCATTTTCCACACAAAAACAACACAATGAGCAGGGAGGCAGGGGGCCTTTTACAAGTCTTTGCCCAGGGGCCCTTGTCTCATAATTCGTCCATGAACATTGCTAATTACTAATGGGTGCAAGTCACTGCCTCTTTAACTGGCCAGATCTGGCATCAGATGAACACTGGTGATTATACACTCACTGAGCACTTTATTAGGAACATCCATGCACCTGCTTATTCAAGCAGTTATCCAATCAGCCAATCACATGGCAGCAGTGCAGTGAATAAAATCCCGCAGATCCAGGTCTGGAGCTTCAGTTAATGTTCACATCAAACATCAGATTGATGGGATTGTCACACACAACAGTCTGTAGAGCTTTTACTCAGAACGGTGCCGCACAACAAAAAACCTCCAGCGAGCATCAGTTCAGTGGACGGAAACGCCTTGTTGATGAGAGAGGTCAGAGGTGAACTTCCAGACCGGTTGGAGCTGACAGAAAGGCTACGGTAACTCAGTTAACCACTCTCTACAACTGTGGTGAGCAGAGAAGCTTCTCAGGACAAGCGACACGTCCAACCTTGAGGTGGATAAGCTACAACAGGTCAGGTTCCAGTCCTGTCAGCCAAGAACAGAAAACTGACGCTGCAGTGGACACAGGCTCACCAGACCTGGACAGCTGAAGACTAGAAAAACGGAGCCTGGTCTGATGGATCTAGATTTCTGCTGAGGCAGCAGATGGTAGGGTCCGAATTTGGAGACAGCATGAATCCATTGACCCAACCTGCCTTGAGTCAACAGTCCAGGCTGGTGGTGGTGTAATGGTGGGGGGAAGGTTTTCTTGCTTCCACTCTGGGCTCCTTAACACCAACCAAACATGGTTTGAACGCCACAGCCGGTCTGAGTATTGTTGCTGACCATGTGCTTCCCTTTATGGCCACAGTTGACCATCTTCTATTGGATACTTTCAGTAGGATAATGCAACATTTCACAAAGCAGAAGTCGACTCTGGTTTCATGAACATGATCATGAGTTCAGTGAACTTCAGTGGCCTCCCCAGTCACCAGATCTGGATCCAGTACAACACCTCTGGGATGTGGTAGATCAGGAGACTGGCAACTTGAATGTGCAGCTGATAAATCTGCAGAAATTATGTGCTGCAATCAGGTCAACATGGACCAGAATCTCAGAGGAGTTTCCAACATCGTGTGGAATCCAGGCCACGAAGACCTGAGGCTGTTCTGAGAGCAGAGGGGGGAACTACCCAGTAATAGTATGGTGTTCCTAATAAAGTGATCAGTGAGTGTATTTTTGGTTGCATCCGTGGTTATTTTGTCCACTGGATCTCATGGTTTTCTCAACAGACTTCATTAACGCCATCTGAAATGCGCTTGTCTTATTCTCAGAAGTTGAAGTTCTTGAATGCAGCACTGTGGAGAGATTTTTAAAAAGGTCCAGCACCAACTAATAATAAAGTTATTTAACCAGATGTACTTGTAGTCCACAAATTGCTTAATATGATGGATTACTTCCAGAAAATGTCAAATCTCTGTGATTGGTTTTCAAAGACGACTGGAAGTGAGACTAGATGCTGTGTGAAAGGGAGGAAATCAGTCTAAAATGATCCTTAAGACGACTTTAAGTTTTTCATACTTTGGAAAATGATGTAATACGTACACAAACGATAGTTAATGGGCTCAGTGGTCCTTTAAATAGTTTGCATGAGAAAAACATTGTTACGTTAAAAACATCTTCCATGTGGCTGACATAAACACTGAAGAGGGGAAGCTTGATATATTTACCAAAGAACCTCGACGGTTTACACTTAAATAAACGTAGTTTTGAGTTTGGGGCAGAGGATTTTCTTTACAGGTGTGGCACTGTACCTGTTGTGTGCTCATTCCCTCCTGGGGTTCACAGATGTTCACCTCTTTAACAGAGTCAGGAGCTGCACATCCCTCGGCCTCCTCTTCCTCCTCCTCCTCCTTGTTCTTAATCGGACCCGATCCTTCATCATTCAGGTCTGCGTCGTCGGTCGCTGGCTGCAGATCTGCCCCTTCAGCTTCCACGGAGTCTCTCAACAGTCCTGGAGCTGGTGGAATCAGGGTTGGTGTTGGTGCTGCTGTCTGTACTGGTTCCCCTGGGGGTGATATCAGTGCTGGGATTGTCTCTATAACTGGTTCTACAACAGACTCCAGGTTCTGGATGGAGGTTTCCTGGTGGTGCTCTGGTTCAGTGTTCTGGACAGAGGCCTCTTTGGGTTCCTCTGGCTCTGGTTCAGCCTCTGGTTCTTCAGGAACATCCTCCACAGCTGGAGAGAGACAACAAAACCTGTTGATACTGAATGCTTGCTTGGACTTGTCTGTAAGGATTATTTAAGTCATAGTGTGTTGACACATTTTTGAGCTTTCACTATACAAAACAACAAAAATAAAACTGTACTTCAACGACATTTAATATTTGTATTGCAGCACTCGATTCACATTTAGCAGTTTTTTGGTGTTTTAGTGTGTGTGTTTTCACTTTAAAATATTCAGATGATGTGGTGCTAGATATTTTCTAGGTTCTACTGAGCTCAATCTGAGCTACCAAGTCAAAAAATTTACTGTATTTGCTGTTTTAGTGTCGAAGAGGCTTCATCAGTTCCGGTATGAAGTTCTCAGGCATTTTAAACCTTGTAAAATAGACATAATCAGACCTCAGTCTCAAACGGAACTGTTTACAAGCTCTGATAGTTTTCTTCCACATTCAGCATTTACCCGAACACCTACTGTCGAGTCTAGGTTTTTCTTTCAGCTCTGGGTTTTCAGTGCTGACATGCTTCGAAATGGAAACTGATTACAGTGATGTCTGTGTGTATGTATATGTATATATATATATAAAATTTCTTATACAATTAGGTAAAATGTTTCGTCCTAGAAAGAACCTAAACAGCGCTTGTCTAAAACCATGTAAATAAATAAGACCTAAGAATATTATGTTAGGATTGTTATACAGTAAAAAAATGTAAAGTTTCTCTTTTAAGAAAAGGGAGTGGGGTGGAAGCATCTGGCCTAACAATCACCGAGGCATTGGTGCTGATCGATAAGACTTTCGGCTTCTTCATTTTTGGTTATTTTGCGTGCTTGGGTGGGGCTGATCTTCCTCACCGGCTCTTCCTCACCGACTGCAGCGACCAACCATTTTTTAATACCAGACTCATCACAGACCTTAAACCCCGCAAAAAAAAAAAAAACCCAGAAGAGATAAGGTCACCTAGTGTGTGTTACATCTGCACTCTTGTTCCTGGCAGGTAGCTTGACAGTTCAGTCTTTACACATACACCAAGCATTTGAAATAATTCGACTTTTTTTTCCAAACCAGCGCTTCGTTTTGCAGCCGGGTAGTTTTGCACGTAACGTTGCAGATGAACGAATTATGCTGCTTTTTTCTTTGTAGTTGAAAGTCAAAATTGTTTTGTTTTTCTCAATTTAATTGGTAAATTACAAAAATAAAGTCTCTCAGTGTTGAGGTCTGACAGTCCTGTTTCTTACCTTTAATAAAGTCTATGCTCCTCAGGGCTCTCTCCTGTCGGCTAAAGTTAAATTTGTAGTGGCTCATATTCTCATAACCAGGCTTCAGCGTCTCAGCCGGACCGGAGGTGGCCGCTGCTATGACTCTGAGGAAAGTACAGGGAGTAATGAATGAATACGAGGGGGGGAAAATTTTGATAAACAAAGAATTTACTGTATAGAATAGAGCCAAAAAGTACATAATAAAAAGGTATAAACAACAAAAGGTCTATACAAAGTCAAGCACATGCACGTATTGAACAGAGGATCTCATCGCGTAAAATAAAAGCACAATACTCACTTTGTGATCAGCTCTCTTGAATTCTGGAGGGAGGAAGAGGGCAGAGGGAAAAAGACAAGAGAGAGAGAGAGCATTTCAGAGACGGATCACTTCCCAGCTTTCAAGACTTCTTATTTGCGCAAAAAAAAGCCATACACACCTAAAAAGCATATGATGCACAGTGACTAGTGAAAGTTGGGGCAGTAGAGGCTGAAATGCACAGTAATTTTCACAGTGTTACGTGTCTAGTACTGGCCAAGGTCCAAAAGCAACTCTCAAGACCACATTTCCCACAGTGCAACAACTCGGTGACCTCTCTTCATTAGACCTTTTTAAGCCAAATCAAACTTTACCTGTAATTGCTTTACTTTAATGTAAAAGTGTTCGAACTTGTGTGGAGTTTTCTGTGTGTGTCCACATTTAAACTGTACAGGTTTATTCTTGTACACGGGTGACTCTTGAAAGAGATAACTCTTTTTTTTAACTTCAGGGTTACCGAGACTTATTCAGAGAGAGGTTGTTTTGTGAGTATCAGCAATTTGGAATTTCATTCCCGTCGTTTCTCAGTCCGACACTGATCCGTCTGCCCTTCTCCGTTGTGAACACCATGGACACTGCCGCTAACGTTCAAGGCGTAAACGTGCCCACTACCGCCCACCTGGACGAAAGCAGCCATGTCCGGCTCCTCCATGCCGCTCAACGCCCTCTCCATCAGTTTGGCGTTGGCCTCCATGCTGTCTCCATAGCAACGCACCAGCGCCCGGGCGCGGCCCGTCTTCTCGTCCTGCTCGGAGCTGATTCGCTGTGTCATCGCCTTCAAGGTGATGATGCAGTAATGGTGAAGATGATGATGGTGACAACATCGGTTTCAACTACCACTACATTTACAACTACTACTACTACTGCTACTACTGCTACTACTACTGCTACTACTACTACTGCTACTACTACTGCTACTGCTACTGCTACTACTGCTATTGCTACTACTACTGCTACTACTACTGCTACTGCTACTGCTACTACTACTGCTACTGCTACTACTACTACTGCTACTACTACTGCTACTACTACTACTGCTACTACTACTGCTACTACTACTGCTACTACTACTGGTACTGATACTGCTGCTGCTGCTGCTGCTGCTGCTGCTGCCGCTGCCATTAAAATGCTGCAGGACATATACTTTTCATATACGACACAAATATTTGCCATGTACTGAATATCAGCAGGAGCTAATCTCCTAATCTCTATCAGTATATTCTGCAGGACAGTCTTGAAGAGAACTGACAGTTTTGTAATGTGAGTCATCCATTCATGTATCAAATGAACTGCATATGTAATATTACATTATTTATTGGGTCAGTGTTTTGTTTGGGTTTGTTTTTTTCAGAACTGCTCCTTCTACTCCTACATGTGACAGTGGTATCAGAGTACGGCTGTTGCCAATATCGCCGCTATTCTGTTCAACCGCCACCGCGCTTGTCGAAGCTCCTCGAAGGCACCAAACAGTGAATTTTCGAGCGAAGTCAAAGAGCAGAACAGAACCTGACCTTGTGTCTCTCCCCCAGGATGGAAAACATGCCGTCGAACTTGTCGCACACGCTCTGTTTCCGGGTCTTACAGTCCTCCTGTTGAGGGCGAAACGAAGAGGGTTGCGAAAAACAAAACGCATGCTTTCATAGTGAGTGACACCACACAATAAAAAACACTGTTCAAATATTGTACATAGAGGCAATTTATGAAACCATGCTGGCAAAACAACAACATATATTAGATCAATTACATTTAAGAAACTGCAAATAGGCAGGATTAGAAAACAGAAGCTGAGGTTGATTTTTTTTTTTTTTTTCTTAAGGAATATCAAGTCAAGATTTATTTGTTTAAAAACCCGAAGGAAAAAGACACTGAGATTTCGGACTTTTGTGAGACTTGATGAGACGTTTTAGGATTACTTGCCCACACACCTCTATGTTTCTGCAGGTCTGCTCCAGCTCACTGATCAACGCCTGGATTTTACCGTTGACAGCCACCAGCGAACTGACTCCTTCGCTCAGCTCCGCCTGAGAAACGAGAGGAAATGAACTTGAGTAGTTTTTTTTTAAAGGTTGCGATTAGCCTAGCCCAATCAAAGGCACACCATTTTACATTTTAACCTCCGAACAGTTCTTTTGTATTCTGTAAATTTCATCTTTTTCTCTATTTTATTGGTTTTACTTATAGATTTTTTAATTTTATATCGTGTGCATTAGTCTCTTTCACTATCACCTGTGAGGCACTTTGAATTGCACTGACCTGTATTAAAGTCGCTATACAAATGGGCTAAGCCGCGCGTTCGCTATTTTCATCATTATCATCATGCTGCGCCACCACTAGGAGGAGTGGTGCTGCAGCTTTGTACACATCTGCCATCTGGTAGGAATATCGCAGAATAGTAGGAATTGCAGGTGGGACAAACGTATCTAAGAACCTTTTTAAAAAAAAAACAAAGACCAACAATAATTATTGTATAGTCTGAATATGCAGCAGTAGCTTAGAACTCACCGTATAAAGGTCCTGGAACATGAAAAAAAGACCCTGTAATGATGGTTTCCATCCCCAACCCATCAGTCCAACTCTTCTCTCGCACGCAACACAGACGACACACACACACACACACACACACACACACACACACACACACACACACACACACACACACACACACACACACACCACCGTACAGTGTATTATCATACTGTATACCTTCTGCTGCTGGTAGATGTCTGTCAGAGGAGCCACCTGACAGGACTGATGAGCCCCGAACACCTTGCAGAGGGAACAGGTGGGGACCTGACAGGTGCGACAGTAGATGTTCACCTTCTCCCCCTCGTGGTCCGGACACATCAGCTTAGCGGGATGTGGAGGAAGCGGCAGGGGGCTGGCGAGAGATGGAAGGAACACACCCGTGGCTACACTCTGGTGGCTGTTTGTATGAATGACGAGGACCGAATAATGGCAGCACCTGTCTGTGTCATGCAGCGCAGCTCAGCGGCACCACAGTCCACAGCTCAAAAATGATCACGCGGGTCAATCAACACCTCTTTAACACAGTTTCAACACAAACCAAACATTATAAGACTGCCTTGGTTTTACCCAGGTGTACCTAATAAACCGCCAGCTGAGTGTCTCCGTGTAAGTGTGTTTTAAATGACTTGTCGTCTCTCTTCACCTTGTGCTATTGTTGCTGCTGCTGACTTCCTGCTTGTAGACGTCAATGATGTTCTCCACCAGCAGGTTTCGCTGAAGGCCGTAGACGCCGTGGCGGTCGAGCACCACCTCATGTCTGCAGGACGGACAGCGGAAACGGCCGCTGCTCACCAGCATGGTGGTCCGAGCCTGGAACAGGGAGGGCTGGACAGAAAAAAACAAAACAAAACAAAAAATGATACAAATATAAAGACAGCGGTGATAGTTTCTACTGTACCGTTCATCAGCTGTGTATCTCCGTCTGCCTTTCAACACCCAGCAGTTGGAGTTTGTTGTCCGACAACACAGCTGCATGCTGGGATTTTAACAATTAGCAGCAGGGTTATTCATCAGTCAGTGGCACCGGTGGAGAATGTTTGAAATCTTCCAAATGTCTCCCTGGGTGAAGTCAGAGCTGCTTCAGGACAGGTCACTGAACAAGAGCGAGATCCGAAAACCCCCTGTTCACCATCCAGCATGTAAACACCCTGAAGCCCGGAGGGCAGCAAACACACACACACACACAAACTCATTGAGTAACCTTGGTTTACTGGTCTAAATAAAAACCCAGAAGCCTCTGTTCACCTCGCTCACATTGTGGGTATTTTGTTCGTCCATGTGGGGGGATTCCACCAGGAGGAGCAGAACAGGATCTCATTAAATTTGCTAAATGATTTCTGAACCTTTGGACGCTACTGGTGGACTATCTCCCTGCAGGGAGGCTTAATTTATTATCTGTGGGACTTTACCTCTTGACCTGGAGACCTTCAGGACAGAATACTGGTATTGGACACACTCACTTGGACTGGGGCCAGGTTGTGACCCATGATGGATGGACCTGGGCTACGGGATCTGCTACACGTGAAAGAAACTGGGTGTTTTTGTTTTCATCCGGGCGACTCTAGCGTTGCTTCGTTGATGTTGTTTCTTTCCTGTGTTTTTTTATTACTTATTTGTTGGTTGCTGCGTTGTAACAACTGTTTCATATTACTACAAAAATGAATGAAACTGTTTTGAAAAAAAATCACAAAACATAACGTGCTATAGATGCAGTGAAGTTCGGACACTGTTTTTTTTTTTTTTGGCTACTAGGAGGCCGATGAAGTCTAAAATAGAGTTGACATGAGAACGGTATCAATCCTCTGAACTAACTCGTAAGCCTATTCCCCAAAACGTTAAACTATTCCTTTAATTTGTGTTGGGTACTTAAGAGTGTTTAAATGCCACCACACTGTGTGAATAAGGTGGGAAAAAAAAAAAAAACTGGCCAAGGCTTTCAGCAGTACGCTGTTGCTTTATCATCAGATAGAACGACGGAAATACGGATGGACAGTTAAATGACGACAGCAACAGAAAGGAGAGATCACAGGAGACAAACTGTGCACAAGTGGAAACCGATTAGAGAGTTGAGAGCTTGGGGGGAAGAGAGGAGCAGAGAGACGGACGGAGGGAAGGCTAGGGGGGCAGAGCGTCCTGAAATAGGGGCTTTAATAAGCCTCAGCTGCTGCTGGGCCCGACTGGGGGGTCAGAGCTGGTCAGACAGGGGCTGGTAGAGAGACCAACAGTCGGGACTGGGAGAACTGGGTTAGAATGTGTTCTAGATCAGGTTGAATTCGTATTTGTATCAGTTACAAAGTTCTCCAACGGTGATAACAAAGATAATCCACCTTCTCAGTTGTCTGTATTTAGTGTCCTTTGACAAGGTTTCTGCAGGGTTCCCCAACTTCCATCTTGAGACTCCACGTTGAATGAAATTTTACACCTGTTTCACAATCGTGCTGGCCAAAGTATGACAGTATGACGGAAAGTCCGAAGAATTATTCATCATTACATCGCATTTTTCTCAGGACTTCCCGGCAGCTTATAACAACAATTCCTAATCGAATTAATTCCACCTGGACCTGGAAAAGCAGCAACTGAAAATGATTAATTCTTTCAAGTTGATTTAAGTCTTTGCTAGAGTTGACGCTTGTCCATTACGAGCTTCCTAACAGACTTAGCAACCGGGGTGACAGTGATTCCTACAGGTCTGATGGTTCGGACTGAAACGCCATTAAAAAAAAAGGACTGAACAGCCTCCTGCAGCTCAATCCACTATCCCACTATCCCACTTTTAGTCTATATGTGTGTAACGTCTCCCAACAGTCCACAGTTGGATGCAAAAACATTTCATCAGCAACATTAATGGGTCTGAAGTCTTGAAGTCTTGCTGTTACCGTGGGTTTACCAGGCAACCAGGGGAGAGTCCAGGAAGGTACTCATCCCGGACAAAAAAACGGTCTGACACATAGTCCCCTTGAAAGTCCCCTGCCTAATGCGCCGTTGGTCCACCATGTGCCGCCACGACAGCTCTGACCCGCCGAGGCGGGGACTCTGCGAGGCCTCTGAAGACGTCCTGCGGTATCTGGCGGCGAGACGTCAGCAGCAGATCCGTTAAGCCCTGCACGTTGCGCGGTGAAGCCGTCGCGGCGCCGACTCGTTCCAGCACCTCCCACAGTGCCCTGTCGTGGTTGGTTCGCGGTCTGTCGCTCCTCATGCCACCGTCGGCAGGTGCTCGCCGCAGCGCAACGGGAGCACCCCACGGGCCTGGCTGTTTCGGAGTCCGTGGACTGTCATGCGGTTTTGACCCGTCTGTGTGCGATGTGTTGGTGGGCGGATTTAGTTACCTGTGGACAGAGCCCGCTCAGTAGCTGTTTCTCCCTGTTCCATGTCTTTGTGCTGAACTAAGCCAACAGTCTCTCCCATGTCCCAAAGTTACGCAAGCGAAAGTGCAATTCTAAACCACCGCAGTGCGCCTTTAATCCTGAGACTGTGCACGAATTTGTAAACTGTAACCAATGTCATTTCATGAAATCCTAATCCTAAAAAACCAAAACAGTTTCACCTCGGAGACCTGAAGGTTTCTGGTAATATTCTTTAAGTCTGTGGTTTTTCCAAAGACTGGGAGAGAGAGGACGGCGTTCATGGTTATAGCCCCACGTGAAGCCAGACTGCTTGTTAAAGGTCGAGGAGAGAAGGGGGAGAGTGGCTGTTGGATACACACACTGAGGCAGTGCGGCGATGGAAAACGGTACGTGGCCCGGCAGGGATCGAGGGGTGTGGTGGGGATCGGCATGTCCAAACCGGGCAGGTGAGAGCTAAATCTTTTTATTGCATGAAAGCCGGTCAGTGTGTGTTTGTGTCAGTGTGTTGCGGAGGGCAGACCTCTCGCTGTCAGAGGTCATGAACGTGAGCATGACAGCGGGGGCGGAGTCTGTCAGGTATGCACAGCGTTAGTCCTCCTGCTGTAGGACTTGTGGACTTGTGACCTACTACGTGTTTGTGTGTGTTCTGCCGATCCGAAGGTGGGAGCCTGGTCAGCGCGTGAGATCCAGACGGATTACGGGTTCTGGGAACGCCGACGGTAAAACCACAGAGGTCAGCGATGTTCGGGGGGCGCAGGATAACGAGAACCGGATCAGAAAAGGTCACGTGCACATCTTCTTATTGCATCATTAGTGGCATCACATGAGCTTTGGAAGTTGCGGAACGTGTGTTCATAAACTTAATCTCCAAAGTAACTAATAACTACAGCTTCATTATACTGGAAGTTTAGTGGAAGGTTCGATATTTCCCCTTGAAAGGAAGTGGAGAAGAAGCATCAAGCAGATTACAACGTATATACTCCACTAAAACCGAAGTACCTCAAAAAGCCCAAATTGCATTGAAGTGCCCAGTGATTGGATGGATGTGCTGAGCTTTTCATCGACAAGCAGAGTCGCAAAACACACACACACACACACACACACACACACACACAGTCTAAACAATGGCAGTAAATATAGGTCAGGGCAGGTGACCTTCATGTACATGAGCGAACCAGTTAAACATCCACACATCCCATTTTAGACACTGATAATCCACTGCACACACACACGCACCAATCTTGTGTGTGTTTGTGTGTGTGTGTGAACAACGCGGTACTGGCCCATGATAGAAAAAGTGTGGGATGAAAGACGAGTGTGTCCCTGCACACACGCTACATACATGTGCAGCACTGAGCGCACGTCCGCGGACTGCATGTACAGAGCCACACACCAAACACACATTAGCAGCGGCCTACATGCGTGCTGTGTCCCACACCTGGTAGAGCTCGTTGGCACACTTCCTGCAGAGGTTGTGCTGGCAGGGCAGGATGACCACCGGTTTGCTGAACAGCTCCAGGCAGATCGGGCAGATGAGCTGTTTCTCCAGCGTCGCCAGCCCCGCCTCGCGGTCCGCTCCCCCGCCGCCCCGCAGGCAGCTCAGGTCGGCCGGCGGCGACGTGGCTGCGCCGCCAAGCTTCACCTCCTCCTGTCGATAGCAGAGACGACTGACAACCGGTCTAATCTGCTGCAGTCAGCCGGCACGGCTGTCCGTTTTTCAAGGGGCTGCGCTGGTGCCTCTGCACGTTTTAGACCAGTCAGTATAAACTGCACATACTCGAGTCACCACTGACCGTTTTTCAAAAACACACGGCTCATTTTAGATTGGTTTTAGTTCAGTTCTACGAAAACCACCTTGCAGAGTCTTGAAACTTGTCTGAAATCTGTAATCAATGGCTGGAAAGTCGGCAGCTGCTGAACAACTAACTTGTTTTGACAATGTTCCTGATCCTTAAACATCCAGTTTTCCACTTTTCTGTCCCTTATGTAGCTTTAAAGATGGAAAAAATCTTATTCCACACTGTCTGAATGTGAAGGGTATATATTCTGTGTTACCTCGTTGCCACTCTTCATAAAACCTATAACCTTTATACTGAGTGAACGTCATACAGCTCCATGTTTTCACGACTGCACCACATTTGTGATATTCTCAAACTTCAGGATCTCCGCTATAATTTTAAAATAAAGTTCTGTGGATTCAAACATGAGTGTGCACCGACTTACCCGGGGGTGGGTCTAAAATTTGTCTTCCAGGCTCGAGCTTGACCAAAACACACATCATAATGCTGCAGATTCACCTGAAAGATCAGGTGTCAAAGCTTTCACGAGCACGCCACCGTAACAGCACCTGGTAGCAACTGCATTAATCAGAGGACTGCCCACGTGTAAATTCAGTCATTTGAAGCTAGTGGCTGCCTGGAACGTTGAAAATGGGCCTAAAAGTGTGTCTGCTGAAAGCTTGTTAAAAAAATGCTTTGGAATTAATGGGCAAGAAAAACCACACAAAACCACCAGTATCATGTGACACAAGATAAAAATGCAGAAGAAGAAAACAGATGGAAGAAAAGTCAAACAGGACGAGAGACGAAGAGGTAAAACAGGCCGTGACAAGATAAAATAATAATAATAATGAAAGAAACATTTCAGATGGAAGAGAGAAAGAGAAAATCTCAAAAAAAAAATCAAGAGAAGATAAAAAAAGAAGAGAAAACAAAAGAATAAAGAAAAGAAAGGACAAAAATAAAAGACAAATAAAAGATGAGAAGACTTTAAAACTGCAACCATCCTTTTACCTGTTTACTTACCTTCCTCTGCATCTGCTGACCGTAAATTTCAGTCTCTTGTCACTTAGTTTAGCTGCTTCTTTTTTCCGCTGGTCTCCACGTTCAGTCACATAATCATTTTGTGCAGATGTATTTCTGTTGCAGCGTTTCTCTGGGCAGGCAGCAAATCCGGACCGAGCCCGTACTCTGTCAGCACAGTTGAGCTCCCGCCACCAAAGAGACCTGTGAGACTTTACTGTGTCTCTTGGGAATTCCTCAACTTTGTCCAGTTTTAATTAAAAAAAAAAAAAAATTATATGTAATTATTTCTTGTAGGACACGTTTCTTAAGATGAGCTTCAGTGAGCTGCGGGTTTATTTTATATTTCCAGGATTTGATTTACTGTAAAACCCAAGTGTTGAGTAGGTTTCGCTTGATGCTGCTGACTTGTACCGAGCGCAGAGGGTGAGAGACACTTCTTGATATCCAGTATCTCAGTGAGACTAATCACAGACGTCCGTGACGATAAATCATCCGAACGTTGAGGTGGAGAAGTCACATCCAGGTCAGTCAGTTAAAGAAATGAAGGTTATTGTCCGAGAAGAGAAATGAAGCAGGAGCCAGTTTGTGGTCTCCTCTCAGAGCTCTCCTCCTCAGCTCCCGTGACACCGAACGCTGACACTAAATCTGCCTGGACAGGACGTTAGGACAGAGTCTGTCTCTCGTTCTTGTCCTGCCTCGCTCATCCAACACTCACTCCATTCCTCTTTTTCCACACAAGTAGCGGCTGCTCTGTTTGTTGGTTTGCAGCTTCCTGCCCATTTGTAGCAGTGTGTGTGTGTGTGTGAGAGAGAGTGTGTGAGAGAGAGGACACATCGGGTTGGATGGTGGGGGTGGGGGGAGAGTCGTGTCAGGTTTCGGCCCAGTGCCTCTGAAATGATCCCAACACACACCGAATGACACACACACACACACACACACACACACACACACACACACACACACACACACACACACACACACACACACACACACACACACACACACTCCATATCAGGCAGTGGATGGTATGTGGACAGATTAAGACCATGCCAGGCTGTGCTCTTTCTACTGTTACACACACACACACACACACACACACACACACACACACACACACACACACACACACACACACACACACACACAGACACACACAGACAAAATATATTTTGGAGTTTGGAGTTTTGGAGTTCCACAGGGCAGTTGTCTTGGGCCCCTTTGGGTTTTACATGCCTCCTTATAAAATGAAAATAACAGTAAATAGTCATTTCCATGATCTAATTTTTTCTTGTAGCAAAACTACTTAATCAGGACAAATTTAAAAGCTGATTGGACTTCTGGTCAAGAATCTGGTATGGCTTGTTGTTGTTTAATTTCTTTTATGTTATATATTTTGTTTTTATTGGGAATTATTTTGAAGATTTTCAAATGAAAAGTGAGAGGTATTTCACATTCAATTCGTCTTATTACACCCACTGTGGAGTTCCCCAGGGCACTTATCTTGGTCCCTGTCTTTTGTTTTTATATTTGCTTCTTTTGGATGATACGATAGACATAACACTGATTGTTTCAGCTATACTGATGACATTCGACATGGGATAAGGCCTGTCACTTACTGTGATTAAGATTTTAATTACACTCCATTAGATTAATGACTACCCCTTGTTTATGTGCTATGATGTTGGCTTTAATGTTTGATTATTACGCATATTGTTTAGAGATCAAATAACACAATGAATCAGTAAATATAATGGCAAGTTCACTGAAAATTATAGGACATTTAGCCAAGAATGTGGCTCTCTGGTGGTTTTTGGTTGCTTAATAATTTTTTGTTTTAATTTTTGATAAAATTAGTGGTTGGGTTTCACATAAGTTTATTTTTTCTAGGATTATGATTATTATGGACTTTTTTCTAATGAAAAGAGAGCGGTGTTTCACATTATTTTCATCTGACAACATGCCTTGCGGTATTCCACGGGAGAACTGAATCAGTCCATGTGTTTCCTGTTATGCGTCTTTTGGGTGGTATCAATATACACATCACATTATTTATCACAGATATGCTGATGAGATTGAACTATACATTTCATTGAATAAAGCCACAGCACATAAAAATATAAAAGTTGAGTGGAGATCTGGATTGAGAATGCGACACCATTTGCTGTAGGTCAGATTCTAAAGGACAATGACACCAGTTTTACTCATTAAGTGTGTTTACAGGTGTTGGGGAGTGCCACTTCAAATGCAAAAAGCTGTATAAATCCCTTTTGTGGCTCCAGAGGGACCTGTGTGAAGTCTGATAACCTGCCTCAAGTGAAGTTACTTGAGGCAACGTCACTTGATAATGAAAAGAAAAAAATTAGAAGTTAGGAAAAAAAACAACTTTACCAGATCTCTGTAGCGCAGTCTTCATCTTTGCTTGAGGCTAGAGTCTCCAGGCTACATTAGCTGCTACTAGAATAACAAACCCAAGTCTCAGACCGAACTGCTAGCGGTAGATTTGCATTGTGGGTAATGTAATCGGCAGGTTTTGACAAGGATGAAGAATCCGTGGAATAAATAAAAAAGACGGTATCCCTGGTTCTGTCTGCATCAATTTTGATATATTTTTTTAAACTATCCATCGTGAGTACCATTGTGTTATAGGAGTACAATGCTAAATCTTTGCAGTATAAGTACGCTGTGTTAGAAACATAAATTCCTCTTGGTTATCTGTCACAAAATGTTGGAAGTTGTTACAAAGTTTAATGATTATTTATATGGTTTCAAAAATAAAGTAAAACAAATATTGAGCCAAGAATGTAGTTTAGCGTGGTTCGTAGTTGCTGAATAAAATTTTGTGTGAATTGGGTGTTGGTTTTCACATCGTTATATTTCTATCATTATGGTTCTGAACTTTTTTGTAAGAAAAATTAAATAATTCATAAGTTTTATCTGAGCCATGAGATCTTGTATCGGGAACTGATCACAAACCTTGTGGTGTGCCACAAGGCAGTAGTCTTGGTCCCCTTCTCTTCTTGTTATTAATGGTTCTTTTGGGTGATTTCAGCAATCACATAACATTCATTAATACAGCTATGCTGATTACATTAAGCTACACATTTCATGAGATAAAGTCAAGGTACAAAGTACATGTACTGAGTACATGTACTTTGTACATACAATTTGAGGACATAAATGCAAGCCTTTCAACTTTTAATCAAATAAACTCACAATGAGAAAAGAGGCTCTGAAGCATCAGAAACATTTATTTTACAACAGTACATCAGATACTTAATTTACCCATACGTCTGCCTGACAGATGCAAACATTATTAGTCCATGCTAAAAACACAAAACCTCTATGTCTCTATGTACTGTGCCACTGAGTGTATATACAGCAGGTCTGCCATTTTGTCATTGTCAAAATGGTTGAAATCTAAAATCCTATACATCCCCTTGACATACCTGCTAGCTGTTAATTATTGATTAAAAAGATATGAAAAATAAAATAAATAAAATAACGCTTTGATGTTATCATCATCTGGTTGCTATATTCACACATCAGTTCTTGTTATTTATGTCACTGTTCTAACAATGGAAGTTTCTTGACTCCAGGTTTATGAATTTCAGCCTACACATTGCATTCACTCAGACACTGATGCAGGTTTGGTCAATAAAGGAAAAAATGGGAGAACGAAATTAGGGATTAGGGATTTGGGTTTAACAATGTGGCATTTCAGTGGTCAGTGATCACATGACATGAAGCACAAAAATTAATCAAGTGAAGATAAATTTGGTTAAAACAGAGCATCTGCAGGTTTAATAAAAACCCTTAAAAAGATCTTTTTAATCCAAAATTGGACTGGAAATATATATTGAAATTTAGAAGGAAAACTTAAGAAGTAACTGAAAAACCTAAACAAGGAATAAAAATCAGTTAACCTGATCTGATTGTTCAGATGCGTTTACTGGAGCCGGCGTGTTGTAGGTTGTGTTAACTCTGATTTGTACTGATGTAACAAAGAATTTGAGGGATCTGATGGTGAAGACATCTAATTACTTGATTTAGCTACATCTCATTCTTTTTGTGGCTTCAAACTGACTTTAAAAAAAGAGAAAGACTTTTTATGAACCTGCAGATTCCCTGAAACCTTTGAAAATTGCGACTGGGAGTCTGGAACTGGAGGACAGCCATGGAAGAGGCTTGTTTAGCTCTTATTGCACTTTCTCATGATATGTATGAATACATAATGAGTGCGTGTTTGATTGAGCAATCAAATAAAATATAGTCAGCACATTAGCCTGTTTTGGTTGGATGTAGGTGTTTTTTTGTTTTTGTTTTGTTTTTTCGTTTTTTACAAAAGTTGACACAAACAACGACAAGGTTCCTGTTTTTTCTACAGCAGAGCTAGAGTGCTACTCATGTGTGACGAAAAAAGAAGAACTACAAAAAAAAAATGTTATTCTGGAAAATTACACCCTTACTAATTAGTATAATCTACAAACCTTCTGCCACACAAACAAGTAAGACTTGGATATCAATATCCTCCCTTCATTAACAACATAAATAAGAAAAACAAAAACAGTGAAAAGCAAATCTACAGAGACAAATGGAAGAAGAAAAAAACCCCAAGTGTTCAAATTTCCGACCAACTCAAAGAAATACAGTGAAATCTAAACATACAGTTTACGCGACATGTACAGCATCTTTACTTTCTCACAAAACAAACTGAAAACTAAGAACAAACAAAAACGGGGCTCCATCAGTGTATATAGTGTGTATGTATATGTACGTCCTTCTGGGTTACAGCAAGCGGTCACTAATGTATGGTAATGTACTCGTAATGTCTCTACTAGTAACACGGGACTCTATGACTCTTCAGTGTGAACCAGGGAGCTCAGTCCTTCACATGTGGAAGAAAAGGTGGATCGAGTTGAACAATGAGGGAGAAAGAAGTGGAGGAGGAGAGGAGAGAGGAGGTTAGAGAGAGGAGGAGGATCGCAGTAAATCCACAGTGGAGGACTGTTGATGACAAGTAATGTGACTAATTACTGCTACTACTGAGAGACTGAAGCAATGTGAATACTTTGTCAATAAATAATAAGAGTAACTGATGACTAAAAGACTTTCCATGGTCCCAGCATGTTCTGCGACGGAATAGAAAAACACGCCGGTCACAGTAAACACTTAGCCGCATTACTTGTCTGCAGGCTGGTGTTAATTTTCAGCTATCTGTTTAGTCATGGTCACAGGTGCAAAAGAGGGTTGCGATTCAGTCCCGGCAGCTGCAGAGTTTCTAGTGTTTCCTTATAATCTGAAGACTGATGACTTTCTCAGCTGAAACCTCGCCCGCTGACATGCTAAAGGTGGCTGCATGCCACATCTGTCAACCACGATTAGTTCAAATCTCCAGGAATCCCGGATTCTTGTGACAGCTTGAGGGTTTGTAAAGGTCCCCCTTTTGCCACAGTAAACTTACGCTTACTTCAGAATGGAAACACACTGAACTTGCTGAACCACATTTGAGTGGGAAGACTCATGACAGACTACGGGGTGAAGTTCAAGAGGCTGCTGAGGACAAATACAAACACTTCAACCCCCACCCAGTCCTATCAGCTCCTCGCAGAAAACCTACCTCTAGCTCCTACCTGGAGCAGAGAGGGAGCGAAGCCTCAAAAGGTGTTTCCCAGCAAGCTTTTTTTCTCATGTGCCGGACAGTTAGGTTTCTGAGTGACTAATTAACACCATCCAGAAACGTTTATGTTGTAGACGCAAGGATTTAACATTCTAGGTATTCATTTCCGTGTTTAAAAACAAAACGTTGAATGACGTGTCAAAAACGGGCAGTTGGCGAAACTGATGCGATACTGATGCGGAAAGAATAAAGTGGGCTTCACGGCTACAAAAAACACTGGAAAGTACAGTGCACACTATGGCTTTCTTAAGATTTAGATTTATGCAACGACAGAGCCAAAACATCCACCTCTTAAACATTTCGACGGCAGTCTTCCTCAGGACTGCGTTGGTGCTCACAATTACAAACTAAAGAAAAGTAAATATAAGTAGTGCCTTCGTCAACTGTACAATTTGACTCGCATGACAAAAGCAGTACTGTTAAAATTCATTCAGAATTCATTCATTCATCTTCGAATACTACGATTCTCAGTATTTACTTTCCATGTTGCCTGCTCCTCAGACTCCAGACATCAGTTTCCAAACAGACGTGACAGCAGAATTTGTAAGGCTTTTAATTTACCGCTTTGTTTTTGTGCTAAGGTTTAGTGATTTCATGCTTTTTCTTCATGATTATTGAAATGAGAAAAAAATAAATAAAAATGAGCGTATACCTCTTCCAGGTAAAACCAGCTTGTAAATATTTAGTAAATTAGTCTCTACTTTTTGGCAAGTCAAGTTGGTGCATCCCTCTTTAACTCGGGGTCCGTGCTCCTGATTGAGTTTGGGACATCATGATTGTTATCAAGCATATTTGATATTTTAGTTGACGGTCCTCTAACGTGAGCCTAACAGTGAGCTCATCTGTCACTCTTAAGGTGGATGTTACGCTGCATAAGAAAATTGGGCTGAACTCGGTGTGTGTTGTGTGCCTCGGAGGAACAAAGGATCACTCACGTTGGTTTTCATTCTTTTCTAACCAGTGTTAAGAGTTGTTCAGTGTTTATTCCCCCCCCCCTTCTTCTCCCCTCTTTCCACCTCAATTTGAAATGTAGAGAGGGGAAAGTCTGGGCTGAGCTGGTGAGCCCATGCTAACTGTCAGGACTGATGGTATGTGTTGTTTGCTGGTGTGTGTGTATGTGTGGTGTTAATAATTACTGCTGTGGATGAACTGACAAGAAAATGTTACTTGTGTGTGTGTGTGTGTGTGTGTGTGTGTGTGTGTGTGTGTGTGTGTGTGTGTGTGTGTGTGTGTGTGTGTGTGTGTGTTTGTACGGTACGTATCAGTATCGCGATTGTGGTGGAAACTGTAGCTGTGGTTAACTGTCAGGTGTGAGCTGAATGGGTGCGTGTTGTGCGTGTGTCTGTGTGTTTAGTATGCGTCGGTCCTGTAGCTTTGGTGGGCATCGGAGGTGAGCTGGGTGGTTTCTGTGGCCGAGGATGGCTGCATCACGATGGGCTCGGCGCCATCTGAGGAGAAAACACACATATTAGAAAGCCCGCAAATCAAAACTTACCAAGAATAATGACGTATAAGAGACGACGAAAAAGAAAAGAGGCTTAACAGTGTGGAAAAGCGATGTGGATTCATTTCCATCACATCAGGGTTTGTGTCCCCTGCAAAACTTGTGTGCTCTTTGCATTAACTCACAAAAACCCAATGCTGCAATTCCATATTAAGCACGTGTCCACTAAGAATAAACAACATGTTTCCAACTTGCTGACAATGATGCAGGGTGATGATATCTCCATTTCAACCGTTAACAGCCCAACAAGGATTAATCCACTCAAATAACAGACAAGAAAATGACATTACCCACAACAACTCTGGTCCTCCATTATTAACAAATCAATCATTTAAATGCCAGAAAGAACACTCTCTGGTTTCAGCCCCTAAAATGCCAGGATTTGCTGCTTTCCTTTGTTTCAGATATTTTTGAATTAAACATTTTTGGCTTTGGACTGTTGTGATTAGCATTTTTTTCCACCACATTCATCTGATTTTAAGAAATGCCAGATTAATCCATTATGTAAATGATTTTATGAACTGCATCAAACAATGTTAACCCAGCTTAAATTTAGTCAAAATATTCCCCATGGTGATTTTTACCGTGGTTGTATCACAGAGAGTTTGACTTAGTACTGATTACGATTAAGTTTTGCACATTTCATTGTCTTAAGCTCATGTTTAAATCATATTAGGGTGATGACAAGACTGCACAGATGTGAACATCACACGTCTTCAAAGAACATCAGTACCCTTTAGTTCGGAATCCAAAACTATCACCTATTACGGGCTTTGTGTAAAATCTATATGCAGTTTTGTAAATATAAAACAGAGCTTAAAAAGGTCGAGGTAACCTACTGACAAAAACACACTCAACATGTGCACGATCAAGAAAACCTTCGACAAGAAGACCATGCTTAAGTTCTGTGCGCGGCCCTGCCCTCACCTCTCTCGTCAGCGGTCATCTGGGCCTCCAGGTCTTCGGGGGAGACGTAGAACTCGGGCTCCTGGTCCATCGGCGGTCGAGGTTTACATTTACCACAGCAACAGTTACAGCAGCAACACAGGCAACAGCAGAAATAACAACCCGTGGCCAGGCAGCAGAAGACGAACAAGGCCTGTGGGATCAAGAGGAGGGAGAGAGAGAGAGAGGCAAAGGAAAAAAAAAAAAGAATCGATGGGTTGATGGTGGTAAACATGGACTAGACACAGCAGAGGCACAGGAGTAACACTATCGGTTTATCCAGGATCAGGAATCATGTTTTTTTTTAAAATTCACGTATCTCTATACAGAACATGTGATGTGAGGTGATTCAAACCTTTTTCTTCATGCCATTTTTTCTTGTTCGTGCTTATTTTCTAACTTTGATTAAATCTGAATTCATATTCTATTCAATAAGTGAAAAGTACCATCATTGAACATGAGTGCACGTCAAAGTCTATCACAAAGAGAGCAATAACGCGGCACAGCTGGTTGGCCCCAAACCTCTCCCCATTCTGCCCATCCTACCTTCGCCCACCAGCTGGACAGAACAAAGTAGGTGTTGACGTTCTCCTCTCCAAACTGTTCTGCGACGTAGAGCCCCAGCGAGCCGTATTTATCGTAGATGTTCTTCTTGGTGGAGTCGGCCAGTATGGAGTGGGCGTTGTTGATTTCCTTAAACTTTTCGGCTGCCTCTGGGTTGTCTGGGTTCTTGTCTGGGTGAAACTTCAACGCCAGCTTCCTGTAAAGAGGAAGAGGGAATGGAAGACTTAGACACAGTGCTAAAGTGACAGACACCCTGTGCTACTATGTCCACCTCTCCACCGAATATATAAAAACTCTGATGAGAGTGGATTGACAGCGCTGCTCCAAAACACAGGGGAGCTTTCCACACAAACATCTGCGAGCACGCATCCGGATACATGTGCGTAATGTGGACCCTTGTGACTACGAAGATGCAAAGTCTGAATTTGCTTTAACAGCTGACTGTAAGGAAGAAAAGGAGAAGAAGGAAAGTGAAAATGAGAAGCAGAATAAACCCAAAAGAAAACATCCAGACAATCATTTGTCTGGATGACAAATGATTGTCATCCAGACAAATGATTCTACACTTATTAAAACATCAACCTGCAACTGGTTAAATTCACTTCTGTTCATTTCAGGATCCCTCTGACCCATTAAAGCAGATGGTCACAGGCCTCTGTCACCCTCTAGTGGTGTACAACGTAACACAGCAGTATTAAAGATGGAGTCCCTCCCCACGGTAGGAGATTCTCGTCGCATATACCTGTAGCATTTCTTGATGTCCTCTGTCGTGGCGTTCTTGTCGACTCCCAGCACAGCGTACAGCGATTCTCCTGATGTGGAGAGAGTCCTCTGTCTCTGCTGCTCCATGGCCTCGCTCTCTCGTTCCTTCTCTCACTCGCTCCCTTGCTCACTCACTCAGCCTCTCACCTGTCAGGCAGAGAGAGAATCCAGGAAGGAGGACAGAGGAGCAGATGAGCCAGAGGTTCAAATCAAAACAAGTTGCTTTGTTGTTTTACGGTTTCTACCTCTTATTTCACAGTTTGAGTCAGGCACGTATTCACTTGTATACTGCTAAATCGATCCATCGATCAATCTTTCATCAGGCTAAATTTTAAATGACCAAACAACAAGAAAATTACAGTTAGAGCTGCAGCTAGGATTATGTTCATTATTGATTAATTGGTGATTGTTTTCACAATTAACTGACTGTTTGGTCTACAAAATGTCAGAATTCTCACAATTCACAATTGTAATGTGTTTAAATAGAGGGCCGCAAATAAAAAACATTTTCATTATTGATTTATTGATTAATTTGCTAATAGTTTTTCTTGATTAACTAATTAATTGTTTTGTCTATAAAAGAATTTCCCCAGGTCCAAGGTAACGTCCACAAATGTCTCGTTTTAAATTGACCAACAGTCCAAAGCCCAAAGGTATCCAGTTCACAGTGATACAATACAGAGAAAAGCAGCAAATCCTCACATGGGCCTCACAAAAGCTGTAAACTGAGAACGAGCAGCATTTTCCCTTGATAAACTATTTGAAAGATTAAGCGATCATCAAAATAGACGATTTAATATTCTCTCACTCGAGAGACACTTTTTGCTGTGTGATGCGATTGCTTTTCTGTCCCCTCCAGTCACCAAATGCCACATCAAACTTTCGGGCACAGGACGCCCATTAAGCCTCCCTGCTGCCGATAGAATTACACAACGTCTTTCCCTCCTGGCTTTACAGAGGCTTAGATGGTAACAAAACTAGTGCTGAGCAATTTTTCACGGGGACAGGGGGGAGAGAAGAGGCTGTAAACACACAAACAGCTTTACTCAGGAGTATTTACACAGGACTGCATGTGAGTAGCTCTTGTGTGAATGCAGAAACAATGGCTTTGATATTAAAAGAAGTACCATGGTGACACTGACACTGACTTTGCTAACATGGTGTTGTGGGATTTAAGGGTGTGATGGGCAGAGAAAGGGAAAGGAATAACTGAGTTAAACCAGGGTGACCTAAATTCATGTCAAACAGTGGTCAGGCAGGTGCATAAGGCAGAGAGATTTACAGTCTGTGTACTGAATGAACCTCGCGTTTCCGGTCAATCAACCGTCCAGAAGCTGCAGAATACAAGATATGAACCATAAGTAAAAGAACGAAGCGTGGTGGCTCCTGGCAGAAATAGGGAAGAAAAGGAGGCCTTGATGTAGATGTGAGTGTAAGCAGGACGTAGGTACAAGTGGTTAAAGGTACGCTAACTGACAAGTAAGTTGATGTTATTGTTATTAGATGGATGACAAGCAGCAGCTGCTGTTGTCTAATGGGCTTTATCTGCCACAGAGTCGTAATGTAAAAGATAATTAGCAGGTTCCATTGAAATATTTAACCCTTTGCATTTTTAGTGTAATTACAAATATAGAATCGGGCATCAACAGACAAAAAAATGCAGTAGAGCTGCAACGATTAGCCGATTAATTGATTAGTCAGTGATCAGGAAAATTAATCTGCAACTATTTTGATGACTGAATTATCCTTTTTGTTAACTTTTTAAACACAAATGTCAAATATTTGTGGTTTCTAACATTTCAAAGACAAGGATTTGTTGCTTTTCTTTGTCACATGAGAGTAAACTGAATATCTTTGGATTTTGGACTGTTGATGTCACCTGGGCCTGCGGGAAATGATCAATGGCATTTTCCAGTATTTACTGTCATTTTATGGACAAAATGATTAGTCAAAAAAATTATCTCATCTCAGTCCACATAGGAGTACCCCCCCCCCCAAAAAAGCAGCACAAGACTCCAAAACAGGCAAACACAAAATAGTGTAAACATTAACGTATGGCTTTGCCGCCATAAATATCATATCACAAAATACCCCAAAGTTAACCTGTTCCAGGATGCCAGCTCCTGAATGAGTACAAAAATACGTAGACATTCAACATGTATCTATTGTGGATGAAACATGTAACTGAAATGATGACAGTCTTTCTTTATCTGCCGGATTCATTAAGGAAGTGATGAGTATCACCATGGCAATAAGGTCACACCACATGACAGTTGCTTTTGCTGCTTTCATAACGACAGTAACTTCTACACGCTGCAGCACTTCTTACCCTTCAAAATTAAATTCTTGTCAAGTGACAAACCATGTTGAGTGACCAAGCAGTACCAGTATTTAGTTTTTCAAATGCCATCTTTGCTGTCCATAAAACAAATGGAGAGTAGAGTTTTTAAAAAATACACTCAGCAGCGTACATAATGTGATTTTAATTGATTTTTTGTTTAATGGCTGAAGGAATTAAAGTTGTTATTCTTTATTTAATGGTTTTTCTAAATGGGCTGGTGTGTAGCAGGACAGAGATAATGTTAGGGGTAATGTTGACCAAAATTATATTATATATAGTGATATATAAATGATATAAGTCCATTATATATGGCAGGTTAACCAGTAACAAAACAAAACAAAACAAAAACCTTGTCCCTTTGGTTAATTTGATTTAATTGTAGTCAGTACGTTGTTATCTTAACAGAAGACATATACTACTGTAGTTTAGTGTTTAGTTCCTGGCATGGCAGTTTCATTTCTAAATGTCAACAGGAAAACAGTTTATCTAGTGTGGCAAATGATCACCTCTGGTAACTTCTTCATCCAAGCTGCTCTAGCTGTAACTGCCGCACTCTTTTATAATACCGGTGATTTAGAACTTAACGTTTTATTGTGCAATATTTGCATCAATGCTAAATCATCTTGTAAAAGCCTGATTAAATAAATGTAAGAGTGCGTAGGAGCGTAGCAGAGTTATACAGGGTACCGCAGGTCAGTTCACCCAGCGAAGACATGAAAAACAACACTAACTGCAACTGCTGTGGGGCAACATAGTTTATGAACAGCAGGCATGATAAGATAACTCAACCAGACCACAATACACTAACAAACTCACACACCCATCCACAACAATAATAAACCAACTTCAGACAGGAAGTAAGCTGATTATAAGTAATGTGGATGTTTGCAGAACGGGTAAACTGAATGTTAAACTTTGGCACAAAAATGACTTATTTGTAGATTTTATATTTATGTACAAAAATGTTGTCGAGCGATAGATTCAAGGTTTCTAAATCCTGAAGCAAATCCACTTCCTGACCTTTGAACTGAGCAGTAAATGAGCCCTAACCCTGGCTGATATAACCCAGTCAGAGAGCAGGTGCATGGGGGTCTGCAGGCTTAGAGACCACACTAAGCCAATTCAGCTTTACAGACACTACACCAGACTGTTAGACCTACGCTACCAACAGGGAAATAAGCTGCACGCTGTCTTCACACTAGACTTGCACCTTTCTGATGAACAATTATCACACTGTGATTCATGCGCCGTATATTGCAACAGGAACACGGTTCCCATCACACAGGCATATAGGTGAGCTTCACACATGCAATAAAATATAATTTGTGGTGTGATATCAATTATTGGGAGGTTGAAGTAATAAAACCAATGCGTTCAGGGCATCGTTGTGGTTTAGTGGTTAAAATGCACGGTTTGATTTCAGTCTGGGACCTTTGTTGCATGTCATTCCCACCCTCTTGCCTCTTTTCTGCTGTCCGCCTGTGAATAAATACAAACATGCCCCAGAAAATTAATGGAAATTAATTAATCAATTAATTAATTAATTAGAGCTGAGAAGAGTGGTTGATCCATTGATTAGTTGATTGGCAGGAAATTAATCTGCTACTATTTTTGACAACTGTTTAAGTAATTTAAGTGAAAGCAACTTGAAGAGGTCATCTTGGGCTTTAGGAAATCTTTATGGCATTTTTTTCCTCTATTTTCTGACTTCTTACATGATAATTAAGACACTCATTAGTTGCAGCCCTAATATCTATATTTCTTGCACGTAAAGGGGCAACTAAACGACCTCTCAAATTTCAAGTGAGAAATGTGGCCACGGTGTGGCCAATAGCCCAAAACCCAAATTGTGTAGGACAAATGAAAGAAAACGAAAAGCAGCAAATTCACACATTTAAGAAGCTTGAGAAAAGTTGCTGATTTATTTTCTGTTGATGTACTAACGGATTAATTGTTTCAGCTCTAAATTACAGCTCTGTTTGTTTGGCTTTACTGTACTACACCTTCTTGTTACATATTACCCACCTTTGATAAGCTAAAGTCGGCCAATAATATCAGCCATACCGATGCATTTCTGAGGCTCTATCACTCGCACTACAAAGATGTTTTTCTGAGTGTGTGTGTGTGTGTGTGTGTGTGTGTGTGTGTGTGTGTGTGTGTGTGTGTGTGTGTGTGTGTGTGTGTGTGTGTGTGTGTGTTGAGCTGAGGCGGTGACTGGGAGGAGGTTAACTTTAGCAGAGTGTGGCTAAGTACCTAAACAAACAGGGAAATTCGTGAACACACAAAGGATGGGAAAAAAGGCACAGTTTGGATGGACTATAAAGAGTATAAAGAGATACACTCCATAAACAAACAGCATTATATGTCCTATTCAATAGATTATAAAGAGGAGTCCTATATAAGACCTATATGGCACCAGATGGCCACTATTGCCATGGCAACCATACAATGCCCCGACCACGACACGCCTGACAACACATCGATTTAACACCTTCCTAAATCCCGCCCGCTACCGTGCCTCAGATTAACCAGTCACATCACAGATAAACCTCCCACCGGACTGGGATTAACCAATGAGGGCGTTTCATCGGCACACCAGGGATTATCAACGTACTGAGAGACGGTACTAGTGTGTGAGTGTGTGTGTGTTTGTGTGTGGTGAATTATCACAAACGGCCACCCCAGTGAGCCTAAACCAAAGATTCCTGACTACCTGAGCTGAGCAGCCAATGAGATTTTGTCCTGTTGAACGAGCTGAAAGTCAAATTCACAGGAACAAACAGGCCGGAAGGAATTAACACATGCTGTAATGAGGATGACACCATATGGTCTGTGAGTGTGAGACTTGATAAGTGCGTTCACACCTGAGTCTTACATTTATTTTTATATTTTTTACTCAATTTTCCTCTAGTCTGAACTGCACTGGAAAAACCAACTTTGTTGCATATCTGTATTTGTTCCATTTAGGTTCACACTGTCCAACTAGATGCAAATCCTCAAACTATCAAGTAGAAGTGGGGTGATTTAAATAAAATCCTCCATTACAATAGATGTTACCAATATAGCGATATCACCATTAGGGCTGCAAGTAATTGTTTCAAAATAGTGAAAAATGCGCACCACAGTTTCCTAGAGCCGAAACCGATATAATGAAATAACTTGTTTTATCTGGCCAACAGCCCAAAACACAAAGATGTTAAATTTACTATGACGTTAAAACAAGAAAAAGCAGCAAATTCTCACAATTGAAAAGTGTATTTTGAATGAGTGTGTGTGTGTTTGTGTGTGGTGAATTATCACAAACGGCCACCCCAGTGAGCCTAAACCAAAGATTCCTGACTACCTGAGCTGAGCAGCCAATGAGATTTTGTCCTGTTGAACGAGCTGAAAGTCAAATTCACAGGAACAAACAGGCCGGAAGGAATTAACACATGCTGTAATGAGGATGACACCATATGGTCTGTGAGTGTGAGACTTGATAAGTGCGTTCACACCTGAGTCTTACATTTATTTTTATATTTTTTACTCAATTTTCCTCTAGTCTGAACTGCACTGGAAAAACCAACTTTGTTGCATATCTGTATTTGTTCCATTTAGGTTCACACTGTCCAACTACATGCAAATCCTCAAACTATCAAGTAGAAGTGGGGTGATTTAAATAAAATCCTCCATTACAATAGATGTTACCAATATAGCGATATCACCATTAGGGCTGCAAGTAATTGTTTCAAAATAGTGAAAAATGCGCACCACAGTTTCCTAGAGCCGAAACCGATATAATGAAATAACTTGTTTTATCTGGCCAACAGCCCAAGACACAATGATGTTAAATTTACTATGACGTTAAAACAAGACAAAGCAGCAAATTCTCACAACTGAAAAGTTGGAATCAGAGAATATTTTTGCCATTACCGTACAACATTAGGTCATACCTCATCCCTCACATGTCAAGCGACACTAAATGAAAACTGCTCACAGCCTCAATTTCAATCAAAGTTCCTGAGTGGACTGGCCAATGGCCCAGATTTGGATAACTCTGAAAACCAGAGATATCTTCGGGGATCTCGTCTATGGAATGAACAGTAGGGCAAAATTTCTCATATAACTCAACCCTAGTGCAGCTCAAAATAGCATGTTTTAGTGCATGTGCTCAGAACCAAAGGAGAGACAGCGGCATATGAGATTCAGTCCAGAGTTCACTTTGTTCTGCTCGACTTTCCAAGGTTGTGTAACTTTGGTCTGCAAGACGTCTCAATAACAAAAAGAACATAATGAATAAGCCTGCAAAGCTCCGAGTAGCTGCCAAAGCGAATTCTGTCTGTAAACTCACTGTGACTTTGATGTCTGCTTGATTAACATCGCTAGATGCAAAAACATATAAGGAAACAGTGTGTGTGTGTTTGTTGTTCCTGGCTTTGCAGCTGTACTGCATACTGTATGTACATAAATCCTCTCACAACTTCAGGGACTTGAAAGTAGAGGAAAAAAAATAATATAAGCTGCAAAAATCAAGTAAAATAAAGGCTAGTTACTGGAAAAACAAACTCAAATGCAGTAACTTTAATTTAATAACATGAGGTTTAAATCAGAGGTCACGGTCATGTCACACAGTTATCTGTAGATTTTCAGATAGTGCAATTTTTTGCCAACAGGAAGTGAGTAACCAAGACAGGAGTTGAGATAACATCCTCCATGGATGAATTTAACATTCAAAAAAACTGTTGGAGCTGCCCAGTACAACCAGTCTGCTACAGTTAAAGCTGGGTTGTACTAGAAAAGAAGTGGTGTGTACCACATGTTGTCTGCTCACATCAGAAATCAGAAGTGTTTACTGCCGATCCGTAACGGCCTCAGCAGTTCTGATGACGTATACTGGTCCCTTTAGACACAGAGCAGCATTACTGGAGAAGTTTTGAGTTTTGGGCCTTGCTTAAGACATGAGTAGAGATGAGTGAGGGAGAAGAATGTGCAACTGACTGACTTCAGCCTCCTGGGATGCAAATCGACAGTTCTCCTGTCATAGATAAATTTCACCAGCCAAATGGTTGGGGAATGTCATACTTATATTATGGTGTGTGTGAAGCTAGAGTCACAACTGACGCTTTTGTCTGTGAACTTACATAAGTGTGTGTGTGTGTGTGTGTGTGTTTGTGTAAGGGAGACTGAGAAAATAGGCCAGAAATCCTGCTGTCAGCTTGCATTAAAAGAAGCTATCACTCCACACACACACACACACACACACACACACACACACACACACACACACACACACACACACACACACACACACACACACACACACACACACACACACACACAACAGCAACAGCTAGACAACAGTTCACTGCAACCAATGTATTATACAAAAATGAGGAAAGCAAAAGACGTTTTGGTAGTGATGCTCCAGCTCTATCTAAATAAACGGTTTGCTCTTTGCTGTGTATATGACACTTTGCATTTCATGTCTTTAAAGTTTTGATTAGTCAGTTCCTGTGGGCAAGAAAGTGTCACTATTTCAAGCTCTTCTACAGATAACTGTTATGGGACAAAACAGTGACGGTTTGACGGATGACTGAATTCAGAAATGTTATGAGTTCAATGTGTGACCAGCTCTTTGGTTAAAAATTTGCAGAACTAGATGCTTTACTTCAGGATATAATTCTCTGTGCTTTACAGACATATCAATGTAGCTCCCTGGTGAAGAACAGTAAGAAATGTGCCTTTAAGCAACATAACTTAAGAAAAACTTACTCACACACTGTGTCAACACAATGACCACTCACAGTGCAGTGTACAGCGTAACCACAAGTAAACGAGCAATCCCTGACAAATCCCATTTCTGATGGGATAAGTGTGTGTGTGTGTGTGTGTCTAAGTCCTCACTTACGGTGTGGTAACAAACCTCTGTTTGTCCACTGAAGGTTCACTATACACCAAAGCTTTTTCCCAGCAACACCCAGATACACTCAGTGACACCGTCCAATACTACCCGTCTTCTTCTTACTCAGTGTATGCGTGTGGTTGTTTTAGGAGACTATTATGCAACTGTCATCATCTTGTGCTTTTTCAAACTGCGGTCGCTGTAACAGGCAGCCACTGGCTAAAGGTTTTGTCTCTTGTTGTTACTGTACTGTCTTGTTGTGTTTTTTTTGACGCCAAAATGCATGTCCAGGATGTAGAAAAAAAAAAATTAAGGGTTTGATTCCAAAGTTGGGAATCCACTATTTGAAACCCCAACGTGTGCAGAGCAGTTACTAAATTTTTAAACCACGCTGACTGTTAAATAAGTTTTATTTTAAGAAAGGGCAGGTACATGGCAGTACCAACCCGTATCATTTCACGGTTACAGGTAAAGACACTACTCCAAGACATGCTGAGCAAAAGACAATTTAAAAATATTAAAAATAAGCAGAACTCACAGAAATGACAGACCTAGTCCACAATAAAATGTCACAGTCACAGAACATTTTTGGCTATTTTTGAAATCTTAACAGGCCCTAAAGAGTTTTTTTTTTTTTACATAGATCCAAAAATGGTCCCCGGAGGAATTTCCATCTTGTGAAAATTCTCTTAATCTATTGCGAATAGACTCGTAGGATGCCATCTCTACCATTGCTGTGGCTCTTTGCCAGTGATTTGCCTCCTTTAAAAACTAACAACCAAATACCCAATAAAAAAAAAAAAAAAAGTAGAATAAAACACGTGCCGTACCATCACAACATGCAGCCATTGTGAACGTTTTAACAAAGAGAAGCGGCTTTTCCTGCTTTTGTTGACTTTAAGAGCAGCCTTCCTGAATGCTTGCTGTCCATTTGTCCACAGGGTCCACTACAGTGTGCGTGTGTGTGTGTGTGTGCCAAGGCAACCCCTGCCTACTCGTATATGCACATATTAATTGCTGCAGACAGTGCGCACACAGCTGCAGAGCAGATGGTCTGATTTGGAGCGGGGAACATGCAGAGCCCCCTTTTAACTCAACTGCACTTCTAATAGAGGCAGAATATTTGTTTGGTTGGATTTTTTTTTTTAATTCAGAAAGTCTGCCGTATCTGTAAGTAGTTACAACATTGTGTGTAATGTTAACTGCATGAGCACTAAATTCAATGAAGTGCCTTTCTTTTCTCTGTAGCTTCCTGGTGTAGTCACGGTGCCTTAAGGCAGTTTCTCTCCAAGAGTAGCTCATAACGAACAGGAAGAAAAAATAAAATCCTAGTGTTGGTGAATTTTTCCTTTAAGCCATTTTCAGGTTCAGGCAAACACTACATTTTCGCAGACTGCTGAGACAATAAAACAGCTGTTTTCAGCTTTTTAAAAAACACGACTCTGATCTCACTTCTTCTGAACTGTTCTGTTTCCCTCATTGCTGCCCAGTGGGGAAGACAGACAGACAGACAGACAGACAGACAGACAGACAGACAGACACACACACACACACACACA
Organism: Xiphias gladius; assembly: GCF_016859285.1. NCBI lineage: Eukaryota > Metazoa > Chordata > Actinopteri > Istiophoriformes > Xiphiidae > Xiphias > Xiphias gladius. Next base: position 27,641,427 of record NC_053417.1, on the reverse strand, counting down.
CACACACACACACACACACACACACACACACACACACACACACACACACACACACACACACACACACACACACACACACAGCCTCGTGTACTGTTTTGTACTGTGCCAAAATGAAATAGAGAAAGTGCAAATAGAATGTAAAGTATGAAGGGAGGATATTAAACTTCTCAAACTCTCGATCTCTTTTGCTGATGTCTGCACACACTTTACATTTAAAACCAGAACATAAATATTGAACAACAAACTTTGGACTGGGCAGCGGCTTGTAACAGTTCACAATACCAGCTAGGGGTGCAGTAACTCTGTACTCTTTGTTCTCCTTTTTAGTGGACATCTTTGTCATCTGCAGACTCTCAACACCAACCAAATATAAACACAAGAAGCCTGCATTCATATCCAGGCTGTGGTCACTACACGTACGCACATCCCCAGCTTTTTCCTGATTTCAGTGTAATGAGCATCTGTCCGCAGCACAGCTGCAAAATAAAAAAAAAAATTAAACAAACACACACACACACACACACACAGACACACAGACACACAGACACAGACACACAGACACAGACACAGACACACACACACACACACACAGTCCTTCAGTTTGTCATCACAGAGAGGTGTCAACACCAGTCGCAGGCTACATGTTGGTACATTCAGGCTGTCACTGTTTCCTCGACCAGCTACTTTGGCAGGTAACCAACAGGCAATTTTCTCCTGAAAATGTGTCTGGTTAAAGAAGAGACTGGCAGACTACCAACAGCAGTTTGATTCAGCTCATGCTGTAAGCGGGCAAACATTTAATCATTAGCTACAGGTTTTTAATCAACTCTACAGCTTAATCTGATTTAGGTCAAAAGTGGTAAATTCACGATGTGCAAGCCACTGTGGCTGATTTCTGATCTGTTTTCACCTTCTTTCCAGAAAGGTATTCTTTTCATTCTTCTGTGTTCCCATCCTTTCACCAGTTAAGGTTTTTTTACCATGTTAAAAAGAGGATGTTGGTTTTATGACTTATCAGCAGATTTAATACTGTGAAGCAAATTAGAGCTGAAAGGAAACTAATTCAATTATTTAAATAACAGAAAATTAATCAGCAACTAGTTTATTTTAAAAATGTATGATTGCTTTATGGTTTGGTCTACAAAACATCAGAAAAGAGTGGAAACTTTCTGTCTAAGTTTCCTAGAGGCCAAAGTCACCAAAAGTCCTGTTTTTCCAACCAACACTCCTATATCCACAAATGTTCAAATGACTAATATGTAGGACAGCAACAGATTTCTCATCTGAAAACCTGGAACCATCAACCTTTTTTGCATTTCTGCTTGAAAAATCACTTGAACCATTAATTAATGATCAAAATAGTTGCTGATTAATTTAGTCAATTTTAAGCAAAAATACCAAATATTGCTAATTACAGCTTCTCAAGTGTGAGGATGTCATGCTTTTCTTCATCATATAGGTTAGTAATTTGAATACCTTTGGGTTTTGGACTCTTGGCGCCACAAAACCAGTAATTTAAATGTATCACCTTGAAAACTATTATAATTGGTATTTCTTACAATTTTCTGACATTTGATAGACATAACGATTATTTATTAATCAAGGAATATCAGCAGATTTATCAATAATGAAAATATTTTTTTGTAGCCCTGTTTCCATCAGTTTTTTAATTATTGGTTTCTATTCAGTTTTTGTTCTTCACTGAATAAAAATGGCAAAAAATTAGTTTAAAAAAAATAATGTCCAGGTTGCAACAGTGGACTTAACACAACAAAGCAAACACTCGGTCAGATGATTTCTGACTCACCTGGGAATGTCAGTAGAGTGTCACAAAATAGTGAAGTATGTCACATCACTATTTCCTAAGGCCCAAGGTGACATCTTCAAATTGCTTCCTTTGTTTTATCAACACTCCAAAACCCAAATATATTTAGTTTATTTTCACATAAGACAAAGATATACAGGCACTGGAACTAATAAATGTTTGATATATTAGCTTGAAAAATTTCAAAAATTATTAATTGATTATCAAAATAGCTGTCGATTAAATTTCTCGTCAATCAACCAATAGATTAATGGATTCGCCTTCAGACAGATTAAGTTTAACTTCCCCATATCATGGTGTGAAATATGCTAAGCATCTGCTAGACAACCTGACATGGGATTTCACAGTTTTGGTATGTTTAATATCATTTTGCTTCCCAGCTGAAGAAGATGCACCTCATTTTATCAATTTTATTTTTTCTGTCGTTTCCAACGTTTGCTCTCTTCATCCTGTTTTTGTTAATTGTCTTTTTTCTGCTTTACGCTTTCTTCCCTCTTCTTCTACATCTTCTCTTCAAGTGTAATTTCTGCTTCGCTTACCAGTTACCTCCTTCTTTTCCTCATTTCCCATTCAGCCTCATTTAGATTGCAACAGTATCACACGAAGAACATTTATTACGTCTAATTACTGAAACATTTCATTACAATTGTTCACTCATTTGATTAAAAAAAAAAAAAAAAAGCATCAAAAAATCTGCTCCTTAAAGCCCAGTTCAGCCTAAAAATCTACAGCTCATTTAAGAGAAAAACAAGGAGGTTCAATTGGCTTCATTATTTAGTATCGTCCAGGAAAGGCTAAGAGTAGGTACAGCATTTTACACAAACACACACACACATCCTCTTCCAGCTACTTTTTCGCTTCTCAGATATTAATCTCTAAGTTGTTTTCTGGGAATCTGACCTCAACTCGTGTCTGCAGTTAGGAATGTGGCTTTCGTGAACGAGCAAAAATGTTTCGAGAAACGCCAGATCGAGTCCTTTATTAATCACGGGTATCATGTTAACTGCTTAATGATCACAATTATTATTATTATTAAAGAGCTGGAAAAGCGGAGAGAAGAAAGACAGAGATAAAAGACATATGATTACTCAATTGAAAAATAAATAATAATAATAATTAGTGAAAATGTGAACATTTTTCCTAACAATTAACTGACACATTCCCTGGTTTCAGCTTTTATAAAGTGTTGATTCTCTTGCTTTTAATTGTTACAAATCATGGTAACTCAGATAGGCTACTTTTAGGGATTTTGGCTCTTTGTTTGACATATTTGATGTGTAACAGGAATTATTTTTTGACATTTTATGGACTAAATAAGGAGCTGCAATAAAAGACGAACCATCAAAAATGAAAGTAAAAGTGTCCTGTCAAGTATGAGAGTAGAAAAACTGGTAAAACAGACAGAGAGAGAAAGAGGAAATCGCATATCATATTCATATGATTTAACTATTACTACAACTCACTTGATGTCCTGAGGTTATATTAGTAAAATGCAAATGAGGATTCACAAAAAAGGACTTAACAAAAACAGAGACAAACATACTAACAGGCGCAAAAGTCAGTCAATGATGATTGACTGTGAGTGTGTGCAGCTCCACATTCATTCACTGATATCAAGGTACAAACACACACAATCTCCTAGCCTGGGTTCCATACAACTGAATCACAACACACTGACGGCAGCTTTCCTGGTTGGAAAAACAACCGAACCGAAGCAGCTGTGGCTCAGGGGGTACAGCGGGTCGTCCACTAACTGAAAGATCGGTGGTTCGATGCCCGGCTCCTCCAGTCCACATGCTGAAGTGTCCCTGGACAAGACAGTGAACCCCAAGCAATTCTGGGTTCAGTACATGTCATCAGTATGCGTATGAGTGTGTGTGAAGCCTTTTGGTTCAGTAGTGAAACATCTTCAAAGCGAAACTGCGAGTCACGTTACCTTTGACCATGCCATGTGATAGTCAGTAGCTAATCATACTTGGACAGCTGAGCATAAATAAATAAATCTGAGGGCTTACATTTCTTACTTCTTCTAATACTGCAAAAATGAAATCAAGCTGAGGACAAAGTGCTGACACGGCCACACACACACACACACACACACACACACACACACACACACACACACACACACTTCTCTGCAGTCTGCCTTCCCATCATTCTCTGCGTCTTGGCACAGGGATGCTGTGATGCAAAAAGGCCAATCCAGTTCATTAGCTAATGTCCAATCAGGTGTCTGTCTGCATTCATGCACCAGTTTTTCAATGGACACACACATGCTAACGGTACAGGAGAAAACATTACAGTAATGATCACAGTAATGATGGTTTAAAGTCCAGGTTTAAAATCTTAAGATTTGTTGTTTTTCTCTGTTGTTATTTGAACATTTTTGTGTTTCTGGACTTGTGCTTAGATAAAACAGGCTATTTGGAGATGCCACCTCAGGCTCTGAGAAATTGTAAGAGGCACTTTTCACAGTTTTTAAAAAAAACATTTTATAGATTAAATAAATAATTGATTAATCGGGAAAAATATTCACCAGAATAAATCAATAATGAAAACAATGGTTAGGTGCGGCCCCAGTATGATTACAAGATGTGATGACCTATGAGCACAATTAATTAACAATTTGACTAAATGATTAATCAACTGATCATTTTTAGCAATACTTTGTAGCTATAGAATCTACTCATCACTTCGGCTGATCCATTAATGTCTGCCATTTATATTTACACCACTACTGTGCAATCAAGTGTAGTTAAGTAGGTGAAGTTGGAATTTGTTAAATAACTATTTAAAATTCACAAACAAAACCCGATTTGGAAGTTGTCATTTCAACAAGGTTGTTAGGTTAAATACCAAAAACAGCTGGTTAGACCAGGGAAGAGAAAATGAATGAAAAACACATTCCATTTCTCCAACAGGTGAGATAACCTCGGGCAAGGCATGGCATGTCTGACTGCTTGGCAGACCTGCTCAGTGCTCACCAATAAGAGTGGCGTTGTATCAGTCAGCTCAGGTGCAACTATGAAGCCTGCACTGCTAAAAATAGCGCTATTTCTTCAAATCTTGCTCAAATAGGGCCCCTGGACAAACTATGTCTTAACAATATTAACAAGTTTGCTGTGAAACCCTCACATCACAGCTTTTATCATCATGCTATCCATCACTAGGTAATTTCACTAAGGAACTCTATACTTTATAAAAGAAAACTACAAGGGCACGCAGTGAGGGCAGACCTCCGCCAAGGCCAATATCAGACAACATAAACCAGGCTTCAGAGAAAAAAATTCAAATTCATAATTAACGATCCGGATCTTAACAGAAATTGAATCGGTTCTTCCCTGGCCCTTGCCCCATCCCTCCACCAAGTTCGGTGCAAATCGGTTCAGTACTTTTTGCGTAATCCTGCTGACAAATAAACAAACCAACAAACAGATATGGATGAAAACATGACCTTGGCAGAGGTAAAAAAAAAAAACACCTTACAGCACATCCGTGATCTACCAGAATAAATCTGTGTGGAATCAATGTCAAAGCCTAGAGACGGAGGAGAGGAAATGCAGTGAAAACAGTGTGGGGGATCCAGAATGGGGAAGATGAAATGACAGAGGCAGACAGAGTGGAGACAGCTGGGTTGGGGAGAAAGAGATGGAGTGACAGAAAAAAAGGAGGAACTGCTTCAGGGTGAGAAAGAAAAGGAGACCGAAAGGGAGACAGTGAAAGCGAATATTTGACAGCCCCATGTGACACGCGATCACAGGACTGCTACACCATCCTGTCTAGAGGACACACTCGTGACAAGGTGTTTTTCCTTCAGGGGATCTGTGGCTTCTCTGATTAGGATATATACCCCTGAAGATAATATATTACAGGGGTAGTTTTACCAATTTGTTTACTTACAGTGAGAAAAACGTATCAATGCCTTTCTAGTGTCCTCGCACGTGCGTATTAAATGATATGATTAACCTAGTTTAACTCAACTGGATGTCAGTGGGATCAAGAAGCAGCTCTAAAGTAGGAAAACACCTACTTAAACTATACTATACTATACAATACATATTTATAAAGTCACTAACTTCAGTATATAAAAATAAGATAAACCCCCTTTCTTTTTACATGCAATGCCAGAAATGTCAGACTTTAACATACTCATCTGTTAACTATTCTATTCTAGAAATCTTAACATCTAAAGAGACTAAAACAATGATAAACTGACAAGTAAAATTCATCTGATTTTGATTTGCTTCACTTTAAGACTAGGTTTTATAGAAAGGATTATCACGTTCAGATAATTGTTGATAATCTGACAATTATTTTATCAGTTACTCAAGTAACCCTTTAGTCTATGAAATGTCACAAAATAATGACAAAAGTTCCAAGGCCCCATGTGTGATCTTCAAATAGCTTGTTTTGCCCAACCAATTGCTGAAAAATCAAAGATATTTAATTTACTAATATATAAATTCGCAAAAAACAGTCACATTACAGCATGGTCGATGCATTTCTTTGTTGTGCATGACGCTAAAAGGAATATCTTTGGGTAACAGATCATTGGTCGGACAAAAGAATACATTTGAATATATTACATTGGGCTGTAGTAAATTTTAAAAAGGATATTTCACTATTTTCTCACAATTTTTTTGGCAAAACAATTAAGCGATTAATTGAGAAAATAATCTGCAGATTCATCGATAATGAAAATTATTAGTTAGTTGCAGCCCTAGTGGTGAGCCAGCACCCATTGGAGTTAAAAACAATTCCCTGGGTTAAAAAAACAAACAAACCAACAAATGATGCCACTGAAATGTATAACACTTTCATTTACACAAACGGATGAGAAAATCCAGCTGCAGTTCTCTCTGTAGATTGAAACTCTCGATAATAATTGCACTTTTGGCCACGCCTTAATTAGTAATGTCAACGTTAGTAAAGCTTTAAGACAGCTGATGGAATTACCTGCTGAGACCTCACATATTCTGGTTTCTCCAGTGCAACATGGATGAAAAGTTCACCCAGCAGAGAACGGTGACCTGTTTTCACCCCTCTGGGAGTCGGTATAATGACTCTCTTTAGAAAAATAAATGCAGCGAGCAACATATGCAACTTTAAAAAAAAAAAAAAAAAAAGTAAAAACTGAAATATAACAGCATATGAGCATATCACTACACAATAAAAATACATACTGGGCTGGTCTCTTGCTCGTTAACTGAGCTGCAAAATTAGGATCTGTGTGTAAAGCTCAGGTCCTGCAGTCATCTACAACTGTTTTAATTCTAATGTCAGAGACTGAATATGAAACCTGTCAGCCTCTATGTGAGGATACAAATTTCAATACCAAATACCAGTGAGCCAAAGAAGGAATTCCAGCTGGGGGATAATTTTAGGTTTTCAAGGGTTGCAGCAGAGTCACTCCGACAAGAAAACTGTTACACTGCACCGCAGCTAAATGAAGCTACAGGCACAATAAATTAGGTAAATGATACATCATAATAAAATTAAAAACTCCAAATTAAAACACAGAACAGAAATAAGTTGTTATTTTTTAGTGTCTGCAGAATATTTGAGGAAAAATAAATAAATAAATAAATAAAAACATTATTGGTCAGAAAAATGTACATCCCCTGCCCCCTTATCCACGGTTGGTAACAAATTTTAATAATCCACCTCTCTGGATTTACACAGGGTTATAAACTACTATTTTGATAACTGATTAATTGTTTGAGTCATTTTACAAGCAAAAAATTAAATAAAAAATAAAGTAAAGTCTCTGGTTCCAGCTTTGCAAATGTGAGGATTAGCTTCTTTTTTGTAACATTTTATAGACTAAGCCATTACTCAAGCAATCAAATAAATAAACAAATATATAGATAAATTGTGGATAAATTGATGATGAGATAAGAGTTAGTTGCAGCCCTGGCTCTTACCAATGAACTGAAGCACATTTACCTCTCAGTGCAACTGCAGTGTGACAACAGCAATAATCTCCCCCTCTGACCTACCACTGGTCTGTTATCTAGGTGTAACCTGATTTGATGTGACTGGCTCTTACATGAGTCACTGATGACCGCTCGTACCAGGGCTCATTCTAATGACATCACCCACCATCAGGCGTTCCACTCAACCCCAACGCAGAGCGGCTGACTCAGACAAATAATATGATCTGGCAATATGTTCCCTATACGTGTGCTGTAAAATAAAACCGACTCAGACGTGAATTTTTAAAGATACAACTAGCCGGAAAAATGACATAATGATGCATTTAAACAACTGGTCATGCCTCCGAATGCAGTATGGCTTAAAACTGAATTACAATGTCATGTAATGATGAAATACTTTCCTGTCTGTGTGGCTGGAGATGCACTGTCCCTGATAATGTCATTCTCTAAAAGGGCTTGTATGGTATCTGGACAAGGATACCCCACTGCGAGATTGGGCACCCAGTCATTTGAGTAGAGGTGCGTCACTATAGCTATATATTTTTTCTAGTGTTATCAATATCCAGTACTTTTGAGAGATTATTTATACTGATATAATTAGATTCATCGGTACCATTTTCCCAGGACAACCCCAAGGACCAGTATTTAGCCAAGTTGTGCAGCTGATGCCTGAGCTGATATGTGTTAAACTACATGTACGACTGACTATATCAATTATGCCTATTTATAAATAGAAGTAATTAAGACCTTTTTTTTTAACTGAAAGTTTATCTTAAGCAAAGCACTGGTCATGGTATCTCAACATAGACAGATTCATTTCCAGTTGCCAGGTGACTGTACCGTGTCAGCTGTTTCGTTGATGCTGACTCTGCCCTTACGTTTAAAGTGTACCTTATTCTACGTTTACGACATTTTCTGCCATAAACACGGGAGCGCCCTCACACATCCGCGCACAGTCAAGCGGTCTGTACCACCACCTGCCACTCCATGTAAACATCACACGAGGGCAGAAAAAGACGGCAGCTCGTAGGCAAACCAGTAATTCAAAGTGCCACATTAAGGACAATAGAAATAATTTAGACCACTCGGCTACAGATTCTTAAATCGCCCTGCCAATTTTGTCGACATGTTAGTGATTAACTTGCAAGGGAAGAGTTGCACCTGTTTCTCCAACAAAAATAAAACAACAACCAAAAAAACCCCCCCAAAAAAACAACATCGCCCCCTCACTTGGCTACGGACTGCAAATCTGGATTTATCCCGTGGTGTCTTCTCGCTGTTTTTACTCGACTTGACTAAATCAGTCGCGATTCAAAACAAAATAACCGATACGACGCCCCCGGGATCTGGATCCGCCGTGCGCCTGCCCCCACAGATGGTAACGTACGGCTCTCGGTTCGTGACTGGCAACGGAACTAGAAAATACCGGTCGGCTCGGGAATCAAAGCGTGGTTAAAGCGGATAATCTCCAGGCACCGCATCAAAGGAACGCACACAGCATCCATGTTGGTTAGCCCTGCCGTAGCCTCGCCTGCGCGGAGCGATGTGCCTGGTTCGAATAAGCCAGCTAGCACTGAGCTCGCTAACTAATCCAAGGGCAGCAGAGCTGACTAATGTTAGCACACTGGCTAACTGTGCGCGTTTCTTACCTTGTTTCAACCCCGGGCACTCTGGCTCCTCTTCTTATTTTTTAAGCGAAGCGAGTTTTATAAGACTCGCATGCCAGTTCAGCTTTGCTCTCCGCCGCTAAACCATTCAAACAGCCGGTAGTACAGCCACGGAGGTAACGGCTACACCGGGAGTGAAGGAGCTGTCAATCCCAGGTCGTCGGTCGCGCGGAAACCCTCCCACTCTCCCTGTGCGCGCTCCCGCCGACGGCAGTTGCGCTCACGTCACGTCGCGTCGCGTCGCGTCACGTCACGACAGGAAATCAGCTACGCGACTAGCGAGCGACGTGAAGAAGAAGAGAAAAGAAAAAACTTGTTCGTTAACTCCGTTAACACAACTTCAGGTATGTGAACGCGATTCTTTTGTGAACATCAGTTTCACGTACAACTTCTCAAAGGGCGCTCCGACTCAGACGTGACCGTTATTTCTGAGTTTTTTAATGACTCAAGGTAGATCAATTGTAAGACTTTGGCCTTTGTCGCTCGTCGGTTCAGCCGAGTCATGGGCTAACGTTAGCATTGACACAGCCAGATCTCCGCGCGGCTAACAGGCTAACTGCTGCCTCTGTCAGCGTCGCTTTGAAAAGTCTTTGTAACGCAAACGAGCGGCTCCGCAGTTTTGAAACTTCTGGATAGGACACAATTATCACCGCGATGGTCATACATCAGGCCTACGGTGTCGGCGCAGTGTTAAATTGTGGGAATTAAAATGAAAAATGACAAACCGTTAGCCTCCAAAGTCTCCAAACTACACCACAGTAGCTAACTGTTCGAATTCATGTCAGAATGCTTTTAAGATTTGCGTTTGCTTCAGATTGAAAAGTTTAAAAATATGCTTTTCAGGGTTTAACTATATAAGTTCATTTTTTAAAGTAAAACTAATTGTAGTGGAGAGTATTAAGGGTTGTAACGGTGTAAGCACTAAAAGTATCTAAATTAGTAGGTGGAAATGAAATTAAAATTAAACAATATCAACCAATTTATATATATATATGCACACACACGTATTTATTTATTTAAATTAAATTAAAATTTTCACCTACTTGCTTGTACATTATAGTCATGTTTCTTTGTTCAGCTTTGTTCACTGTGTATCGTGTGTTAGTACATTTAGAACCACTAGAAATTGGAGTCAAATACCTTGAATGCACAAACATACTTGACCCATTAACCTGATTATGATTCTGAGAAATTCTGGTGTTTGCGGTACAACAGAACCAGAGAGTTTCCTACAGCAGTAAATATTCTAACTTATGTTTCCTGCCCTTTTGTAGTTTTGTTACTCACATCAATAACAATCATGCCACAGTAACAGCTTGAATGGTCTTGTAAACCTGACAACTTCTTTTCTTCCACTTTTCGTACCTGTTTACAAAGAGAGTTAAAGATGTCGTCAGGTGCTCTCTTTCCAAGCTTGGTAAGCGGCTCCAGGGGAAGCTCCAGCAAGTACCTGGTGGAGTTTCGTGCTGGCAAAATGACCCTGAAGGGCAACGTAGTGACACCAGACAAACGCAAGGGCACGGTGTACATCCAGCAGTCGGACGACTCCCTGATTCACTTCTGCTGGAAGGACAGGACGACGGGGAACGTTGATGATGTAAGTAACTTTAAACCAAACACCTATGTTACTTTCACGTAACTTTTTCTTTGCGGCCTTATGCAAACCAATTGTCATTTTTGAGAAAATTCCCATGGCCCCTCCAGTTTTGGAAACTATGGTTCCTAATCTGGAACAATAGCATTTTTGACTGCAGTGGTTACATTGGAACAAATTATGATTTTCATTGTAAGAAAAAAGCCATTGGTCTTTGTTATAGCAGAACAACATTTCGGGGGTTTGAAGTGCTGACCATGGGCCACAGCAACCCTGTCCCCCATGTCTCTCTTCCCTTGTTTACTGTCAACCCTCTCTACGGTCAATTTGTACTGGGTGGAACAGTTAACAGTTGAAAAATAAACTTGTCAGTACTCTCTGGTGGGCAAACTACAGTGGGGTCAAAAAGTCTGAAAGAGTCAATGAAAATATACGCTATGTGGATTACTTTAACTTGTACCAGCTGACCAATCACAAAAGGCGCAACGAGACCTGGCATGTCCCATTAAAATGTCAAAATTGGAGAAGGTAGCAGTGGATAAACTTATGATGTTTGAATCAGAGCAGTGTGGAGTCACACTGGACGGGTCCTATGAGTTTCTGGTTAGTGTGTGTGTTTATTTCAGTCGCTAGCAAAATTAGCATGTTACCTAACGTTAACTCTAGGTTAGTATAAGTTATAGTAACAAAGGACGCTCTCAACTACATGTTTCGTCAGAGAAAGACTTTCCATGTGGACAAGGCCTAACTTTGATTAGCTACCAAGCCATGTTAGATACTAACGTTGGTTCAGTCGAGGTATCTTTATGTAATGTAAACTAACTGGCTTCGCTTGCTAGCATAACATAATTTGGTACGTGAATAACAATAAGTTAATTCGTTTTTTTTAGCTGTAAAATAGTTATACATCAGTTATATCTTCTCTCTACGTGCTATCACTATTGTTACCATCCACAAGAATGACTCCCTAGCAAATAGTTTTATATTTTGTTTATTCTTTGTTAAATTACCAATTGTTGGCTTGCAACTTGCGTAAGTTGCAAGCCTGACGGTACAGACAAATATCCAATCAGCTGTTTGATTAGCTCAGCGATGAGCGTCTGTCACACACCAATCACACAAACGTTCCTCTGCACACTGATTATTGTTTGGCAGGTCATTCCTAAATGCCTTTTACAAGGCCCTCGCTAGAACACTTCTATGGTAGGGAAAACCCTGGCAAGGTCTGATCCGCCTTTGTTGAAACTTAGCGTGACAGTAAAGCAATAAAAAAAACAAAAAAAAACTGCCATTCTGCTTGCGTCTCTTCATCCTGGATTTGCACATACAAGCAATTTTTTTAATACAACCAATGCTGACACATTGAATCCTAATTTAGCTGGCCTTTCACAGAGCAAGTGAGGTGACCATGTCTTTATTTTGGAGCTGCAGCGATGCTGTTGCCTTGATTTCCCTTTCGGTAACTGTTTTGATGGTGATTTGTTGTGTCAGAGCAGCCTCGCTGTTATTCGCCTGTCTCTCTCGACTCTCTCATGTTGTGCCTTTTCCGTTCCAGGACCTGATCATCTTCCCCGACGACTGCGAATTCAAGAGGGTGAACCAGTGCACCACCGGACGTGTCTACGTGCTGAAGTTTAAAGCCGGATCCAAGAGGCTGTTCTTCTGGATGCAGGTGAGAGGAACAAGCTCCTCATCTTCTTTTTAAAGGAAGAGGAACTTAGGACTGTCTGCATGAATGCAGGACATCTGTGTCCATTTGTGTGCAGGCAGACAGATGTTCAGGAGAGGGACACTGAGTGGAAAAATGAAGTGGGAGGCAAAGAGAGTGATGAGTGGAGAAGAAGAGATTATTACACTCATGATGACAGGGGGTGCGTGGCTATAATTAGTGTATTTGTCAGGCAGCCACACATTTAATATTGATTCTCACCAATAGTTTTCTCCTTTTATCTGCTCCAGTGCAGAGGGATATATTTTTAGTCAAATAAACAAGGTTGTGTCCTCCTGTGGACTCGTTTATTATAATATTATTTTCACTTGCTTGCCGGAAATATTTTTTTACGAGCCAAAACAGTCGCTACACATTTTGTCGATGAATTAATTTTCAATGAAGTGTGTAGAATTAGGGTAGTTTTTGAAAGACACAAAAAGACATTTGCCTTGTTTCACCACATAAGAATAATTCACACAGAATTGAACCTGTCAGTTTGGTCTGTGGAGAATGTACCTCTTCATTTCAAGGATTTCTTGCGTGCCCATTTCCATCAGGAGCCGAAGACGGACAAGGATGACGAGTACTGTCGTAAGGTGAACGAGTACCTGAACAACCCCCCCATCCCCGGAGCACCAGGGAGCGGAGGCGGCAGCGGCCACGAACTCTCTGCGCTCGGAGGAGAGGGAGGCCTGCAAAACCTGCTGGGAAACATGAGCCACAACCAGCTGATGCAGCTGATTGGGCCAACAGGACTGGGGGGACTGGGTGAGCAGCACTAGACTTCTAGGTGATTCATAAAGGGAAGGAAAGCCTTTTCCAAAAAGTAACTCTAAAAAACATGTTACTGGAAACGTATTTTACAAACAAATTACATTTTAAAATGTCATTATAATTCCGGAAAGGTAAATGACTTAAGTGGATAAAACCAAAAGTCCAGTCTAAGAAGTAGAATTACACCAACAGTCTCTCATTTGCTGAATTTGTTCACTTACATTCATCCAGATTGTCAAACTAAATAAGTAGTTTGAAACATAGGATTTGTCTCAACTCACAACCCATATAAATAAAATAAGAATCAAAGAACAATTTGGATGTTTTTTTTGATTTCTGTGTTCGTCCAAGAAGGCCTGGGAGCTCTAGCAGGACCAGGACTTGCCAACTTGCTGGGCAGCGGAGGACCAGCTACGAGCAGCTCCTCATCCAGGTGAGACTGAGCATCAGCCCACATCATTTCCCTCTTCACAGAATTGTCTGTTATATAGCAGAGCTAAGGAAATGCATGACCAGAAAACACAGTGAGCCCGCGTTTTCTTCCCTGAACTCTGTCCCCCTCCTCCTTCCCAGCTCTCGCAGCCAATCAGCAGCGGCCACTCCTTCATCAGGCGCAGCCCCCAGGCTGAGCTCCTCTCAGGCGCCCACCACCCCCGTGACTCCTGCTGCCTCAGCTGTGTCACCCACTGGTGTTGCTCCCTCCACACCAGGTACACGAAGTACAGTACTGTGTCATTGTGTGGTCCCTGTCAGTCTTCGAACAGCTAAGAATGACAGACGATTTGTGGTAATCAAATGATTTGGAACAGGATTTTGGATCCTCGTATGGCACCTTCATTATAATAAAACAGTTATATTTTAGTTTTGCAGCGTGTGCAATAAATGTGGCAGCTTTACAGTCAAAGGCATGATACAAACTAGGGTTGCAACTAACAATTATTTTCGTTTATTGATTAATCTGCAGATCCGATCATTTGCTAAATTCACTGAATAATCATTTGGACTTCAGAAAACTGAAAAAAGACATCACCATTTCCTAAAGTCCAACGTGACGCCTTGTTTTGTCCGACTAGTGTTTCAAAATCCAATGACACTCTGTTAACTATCCAATAACGCATCAAATCCTCACAGTAGAGGCTGGAACCGGGTTGTGTGGGGCATTTTTGCTCAAAGAATGTCTTGAATTATTAACCAGTTAGTTGCAGGTTAGTTTCCTGTTGATCGACTAATTGATCGATCAACTTGTTGTTTCAGCCCCAATACAAAATTGAGTATTTGATATTTCATTATATAGAGAATGTGTATCTATGGTACTGTGCAAAAGTGTTGAGCACCAAAAGTAAAGTGAGGATGCTTTCAAAAATAATGGCATTAGTAGATTTATTTATAAAGTAACTTCTTACAAAGTGCAGCAAACGGAAAAGAACCTAAACCAGATCAGTATTTGCTGTGACCCCCTTTGCCTTTAAACCAGCACCAGTTCTCCTCGGTACACCTGCACACAGTTTTTCAGGTTCTTGGCAGGTGGGTTGTTCCAGCATCTTGGAGAACTTTCCACAGTCTCTGTGGATTTGTTCTGTCTCAGTGTCTTCTGTCTCTTCGTGTGATCCCAGACTTGAATCTGTGATGCTGAGATCAGGGCTCTGTGGGGTCCAGACCATCTGTTGCAGGACTCCTTGTTCTCCTTGTCTCTGAAGACAGTTCTTTATGACTCTGGCTGTGTGTTTGGGCTCATTGACCTGCCGCAGAATGAATTTGGGGCCGATCGGACGCCTCCCCGATGGGACTCTATATCTGCATTGTACATGTGAAAACCTCTTGAAACCTCCGTTTGCCCTTCATGTTTGCAGCCTCGGCTCAGACCCCCGTGGCCCCAGCCACTGTTGGAAGCCCTGCACCCCACCAGCCCATCCAGCTTAGTGACCTTCAGAGCATCCTCGCCACCATGAACGTCCCAGCGGCGGCTGCTCAGGGACCAGCAGGTGAGGAAAAGTCAGTCGGGTCGGAGTCAGGATGATTGATTGGAGGCGGATAAATGCTGGCCGTGGCCGCGATACAAGACTTTTACTGCTGCTCAGGTTTATATGTGCAGTACATTTCATACAGAAAGGCAGTGCTTTACATAATGCATTAAACAATAAAAAGACAGGCAGTATAAAAACATAAAAAGGCAAATAAATAGGAAATGAAAGGTCAAGAAAAAGACAAACACAGGATAGATAGAGATTCAAGGGGCAACACGGTTTATGATGAGAACTCAAGGTTCAGTTGAAGGGAGTTGCAGAAAATAAAGGTTTTCAACCTGGATTTAAAATTGGTCAAAGACGGTTCAAGTCCAGTCAGTCTAAATAAAGGCGTCAGGGAAATGAGGGAGAGGGGGGCAGAAAGAGAAGGAAAATAGAGAAAAGGTTCGGAGGAAAAGGAGAGAATACCAACAGCACCTCCTCTCTTCTTCTCTAGTGGACCTGGCGAGCGTTTGCACCCCAGAGATGATGGCTCCCATCCTGACTAATGCTGAGGTCCAGCAGAGGCTGCTGCCCTTCCTCCCGAGCGGAGAGAGTTTACCGCAGAGCTCCGAGGAGATCCAGAACACACTCAACTCGCCCCAGTTCCAGCAGGTAGGAAGAAAAGATTAACACGAAGCGGCTCTACTGCACCGAGCGTCAAATGAACACCGACACACACCTCTGGTAAAAGTATGGTGGGAGACAGAGGCTGTATCTTCATCGTGACCTGATGAAGACCTCGTGCTCTCGATCGGCTCAGTACAGACTGATTCTAGCTAATCAGGGTGGGTAGAGCACGAGGAGATGGACCGTATGCAGCTGCATACCAGTCATCTCCGTTATGGTGTCATTTGCTAACAGTAATTATAACACAGTGCCAGAGAGAATTGAATTAGGCCGTACGTATGTTTAATTGCCGTGTGTTGAGATCAGAGAGGGTTGAATAATCCCTGGTGACTGTGATTCCTTCTGCAGTCGATGAGTATGTTCAGCAGTGCCTTGGCCTCCGGGCAGCTCGGCCCTCTCATGAGTCAGTTTGGTCTGCCGGCAGAGGCTGTGGACGCCGCCAACAGAGGAGGTGAGAGGCCAACACGCGCACATATGGTTTATTCCACCGGCCCTTTGCCACCACGCGGTTACTGGGCCACCTGAAGAGGGCTGTCACTTTTTATTCCACGTGTGAAGTTCCAAATGAAATAGATAAAATACACAATCTGTGATGATTTGATCCAATTCAAAATTCATAGGGTAGAGCTGCAACAGTTTGGATAATCAATTCATCTTTTCAGTCATTTTTTTCAAGCAAAAATGTTAAAAAAATGTTTTTTGACGTTTTTCTTCATTAGACATTAAAGCGAATATCTTGGGGTTGGATTTGTAGCTTTGGGCTGCAGGAAAATTTTGACATTTTATGAACTAAATCGTTGAAATGAGAAAGTAGTTGTTAGTTGTAGTCCTCATTAGTCACTCAGGTTAGTCAGTGGAGACACTGGAAATGACTGGAACTACACCAGTTGTGCGTCCTGTGTTCAGATAAGTCCCGGCCCTGCTTCTGAAGCAGGGACGAAGGCCCAGGAGCTAAATGTTGACCTTTTAAAAAAAAATCTGCTGTAATCTCCTCATTTCTTAATGTGTTTGTGTCTCCTGGTCAGATGTGGAGGCGTTTGCCAGGGCCATGCAGGGCAGTAAAGGAGACTCCAAAGAGAAGAAAGAGGACGACGAAGACATGAGTCTGGATTAGAGCTCGACCCGCCGAGCCTCAGCAAACTGTGATTCCTTCTCTCCTTTATACTTCAGTACTTTCTCTTTACCTCCCTCTCTTCTGTGTTGTCTTATACGTTTCTGTACCAGAGGCAACACTCTGCTCCTACTCAGGACGAACACCACGGGACTAGTGAAGCTGTGAGGACACAAGTTAGGCCGCTTTTTCCACTGCGACCAACTGTTTGACCTAATCGTGTTTAATCATCAGCACTTTTGTTCTATTGACCATTAGTTTTACTCTGAAAGGAGAGAGGCAGTTTTATAAAAAGAGGGGAATTGTGTTGGGATTAAGCCTTAAGTTGGATTTTGTCTTCTTTTCTGTGTTTCTGTTGTTACGCCACAGTGCAGACCGTCACGAGTCTGAGCGGGCGCTGATGCGTTCAGGCTTGTTTTGTGATTTACTCTTCATAATAAAAATAATCATATTGGCAAAGAAAAACAACTTCACTCCTCTTTTGCAACAAGAGAAACACACAGTGGAGAGTGCAGCTTGTATGAAAAAAAACAACTTTATTTAGAAATGCATTTACAACACATGGGGGCCGGGAGTGAGGGCGAGGGACAGCTTATTCCTTCTGTGAGATCTTTTATAAAGTGGTTATATAACATACAAGCTTCACACGCGTTTGGTACATGTTTACAATGACGACGGAATAGAGACGGGAAACGCTGCCTGCAGCCCGGACAGGAGCCGACAGATGGGACAGTTCCGCTGCGGGAATTGGTGCGGTGCCTAGGACTCCCGAGCGTTCGCGTGATTGTAGCGTTAGAACTATATTCGTTCAATTTGGGTTTAATTACCTTGAACTTTGACTGGGGCCCTGTCACCAGAGCTTTCAGAAAAACCTGTGTTTCACGTGACCACTACTCGCAGGTCAAAACGGTAATGACCGTGACCGACGTGACCTGGACGCAGCATTGTCACCAAGGCTGACGCACAAAATCCGAGAAGCAAGAAAAAGACTTCAACAACATGTTGGATTTGTATGTGAGGAGGAGAAAGAGGACTCCCGCCTCAGATACTGTAGTTACTCAGACGGTTATTAGCCGAGTCCAAAATCTTGTCCGTTCATGTAACAGACTGAACAAACTCAGAGTTTCCCAGAAGTTCAGCCCTAGTCCGGGCTGCAGGCAACGCTGCCTGAGGACTTTGCTCATATATTACATAAGCTCACAGTGTACCGACTCAGTAGGTATTAACATTCTCTGCTAGAGATGCACAATACGCAGCTGTGTACATCCGGGACTTGAACATACTGCAGATTCAGGAGCCAAAAATAATGATCCAAGTTATAATTTAGTTTTCATCATTTGTAAAAAAAAAAAAAAAAAAAAAGCGACATTTCAAGCTGTGTTGCCTTTATTTACAATATACTACACATTTCATAATTGATTTGGGATGTTGAGAGTTGATATCTGAAATATTGTATCAGTGCATCTCTACGTGCAGACAGTTGTCACCGTTGTAGCACCCTGTAGCGCGACGACAAACAGGAAAATATAAAATATACATTTTTCTGAAAATAGACAATAAATATTAATATATATTTTAAATAAGCTACAGTAACATGACACCCACCACCAGTAATTTGTAGTCGGGGAATGTGAGGATAAGACTGTGTGTGTTGGGTTTACATGTGTGGACAGCCCTGCGTACCCACAGATCCGTGCACAGCGAGCGGTTTGGACAACGCGGCAGGTCTGTGGTTGACGGTCGCTCGGCGGACGCAGCCGTGGAAGGCCGGCAGGCCGGCCGGCAGACCGGGGACTGTGACGCCACCTGGCGGACAGAGAGAGGAACAGCGTGTTGCAGAGAAAAGGGAGAAGGACGTTAATTGTACGTCGCTGCATTCAGGCCACTGTTGGGATAAAAACTAACAAAAGATTTTGAGAGTGTCAAAGTTGTAAAATTTTCTGTTTCCAGACTCAGGTGTGAGGATTTACTACTTCTCTCAGTTTCATACAGTAAATTAAATGTCTTTGGTTTTGAACTTATTTGGACTAAACAAAGAACGAGGCTCGAGAAATTGTAATGAGCAATTTTCACTATTTTCTGCCATTTTACAGACTAAATGACTAATAAATGAAAGATTAATTAACAGTTTAACCAATAATGAGAATAATGGGTAGTTGTATTCCTAAAGAAAATAAAGTCATAAGAAAAAGTCATTCTGAAAATTAAAAAGAAAAAAAAAATCACCATACTGTAAAATGTAAATTTGGGGGAAAACAAATTTTTGGAAAGGTTCTTAAATATTCAAAATAAGAAATTAAACAGGATCAGACGCAAAAGAAAAACAGAGGGGATTTTGCAGAGCGGCAAACACAAGTGTGTGTGTGTGTGTGTACTAACCAGGTACCCCTCCAAGGTAAACGGTCTCCTTGGCCCCTGCAGAGCGGCTCTGCTTGGGGCCGACGCTGTGCTCAGTGGCTGCATCCACCTGAAGCTGCAGAACGTTATTCCTCTTCACCACTGGAGACGCACACACACACACAACACGACAGCGTTACAGCGGCGCCAGGGCGGCAACGCGGCGACAGGTTCCGAGGACAGTTTGTGACGTGAACTCACCTGTGATTGTGTGCCAGCGTCCGTTACATAGAGGTTCTTCAGGAGTGAAGGAGGTAGAGAAGTCACCTCTGCCACTGTTCACTGAGACGGTCACCTACACACACACACCGTTTTCAGGTCTCCACAGTAATAATTCTGTATTTCTTCTCTAACTGAATAAAAACTAGCGTCCCTGATCGTTATTAAAACCCTCACTAGCGTGTTCCCACCTCTCCCTGCCTGAGGACCAAACTCAGGTGCTGGTCAGATGATGTCCCAGCATGCAACAGCAGCCCAGAGTCCGAGACGGGTCGAACCTCCAACTGGATCTCAAGATCCCGACCCAGAATCAAGGACTCATCTGCAGGGAGGGAGAGCGGGCCTTCAGTCAGAACGCAACAGCACGGCAGCACTCAAACAAGAACAACATGACTGAAACAACCCAGAGAGTGACGATAACCACCTATTGCCACGTGTCCTCCCTGTCCAGAGAAGTAGGCTCCGGGCTGTAGAGGGTTTAGGAAGCAGGGCACCGTCCCCTGGCTGTGAGTGGGGCTGCCTGCGGGGGCCTCGTTCAGCGTCAGGTCCCTGACGCAACCGATGAGACCACCAGAGCCTGGGGCCTAAAGTTTACAGTAACACAGTTAACGTCGTCTCACGTTCAGATATTCGCTTTTTTGGAAAAAGGTTATTTGATTCAGAGGAAATTTCTTTTTTAGAGGCTGGAGCTGAACTATTTCAGGGTTGGCCTCCATTTCTGTAAGTTATCATGAAATTTTAGTCAGCATGTGTAGAATTTTTATCCGATTACACCCTCTCAAATTATTTTGATAGCATTAGTTTGTGTGTGTAGAAAAATGAACCAATCGCTGTGCAAACCGGTGCAGTCGCTTTGTTGCTGTCAGGTCTTTATTCTGTGTCCCCGGGTCCAACATGACAAACAACACCCTAGTTTAGCCACATTACTGAAAACACCTATTTGGATTTTAGACTCAATCCAAAAATGATGGTTAAAATCCTTCATTAAATAGAAAAACTGTGTGTGTACAAATATGGAAAGTACATTGGGTCAGACTTCAACCAATCCTCTAAATAAATTTAGAAGATTAAGCTGGAGGATTGTTTCCAACTCATCCTCACTGTGTCATTAGTTGTCAACGGCGTAGTTGAGTAAAATGTTATCACCAGAGCTGCAACGATTTCTTGATTAATTGATTAGTCATTCGACAGAAAATTCATCAGCAGCTGTTTTAATAGTCGTCATTTAGCAAAAAGGCCAAAAATCTGATGGTTGCAGCTTTTCAGTTTTGACAATTGGCTGCTTGTCTCTGTCTGAACATCATAGTGAACCGAATATCTTCGGGTTTTGAAGTGTTGACTGGACAAAACAAATCGTCTGATGACTTCCCCTTGGGATCTTCGCAGCACTGATGGAGATTTTATACCGTTGTCTTACATTTTATTAATTCATTTCAGTTCAGTTTTACTTTATAAAGCAGCCAAATCATGGGTGAGGTTATCTCAGGACACTTTTCAAATAGAGCAGGTCGAGACCGGACTCTTTAAAGTTAAGATCAAACAATGAATCAATTAATCAAATAAATGCTTAGCAGATTAACCGATGCTGAAAATAACCGTCAGATGCAGCCCCGGTGATGACTGAAAACAACGAAGAGTAAGACCCAGAGTATAGAATTTGAATTTTCTGTTAAGCATTTACTTTAATTTGGAAACAGAAATTTCATGTGAGACAGTTTATTTTTTTTATGATATTGTCATATGATGGTGACTGCTGTAGCTGCAGAGTAAGTCACGGTGCAGCTCAAAAAGAAAACATGTTTAGCTTTTTACCAGCTCTGGTGAGGCTATAGCCAACACAACAGCACAGAATAATAAAAAGAAGGGCATCAAAAAAGTTTGAGTAACCTGACGGTTGTGTTTGTTTTAAGGTGTAGACTGGATGTTTTACCATCAGTGGGGGGGGGGCGCCTCCAACATACAACGGCCCAGTGAGACGAGTCCTGTCTCCTCCAGGAATTCTCTTGGACTGCGCGCTGATACCGTCCACTACCAGACTGATCTTCTCTCCGTCACGCTTTATAAAGACCTGACGTGACATCAAGACAGCGGCAGATCGGGTTAGAAAAGGAGGTGAACCAGACACGGGGGGGGACACCCACAGATGTGAAACAGCTGCATGTGTCTCAGAGTAAGACGGAGTTGATGATGATTTGATACAACCCTGACAGAGTGAGCGTACCCAGTTCATCAAATCATGTGAAAACAATAGAACGCAGCTGCCTACACTCAAACTACATGTCTCACAGATTCACACACGTCTCCTGGGCATCTGACTCACGCGACCTGGTCTGGTTTGCCATCTCACCGTGTGCCACTGATCGTCGTCGTACTTCCTGCGGCTGCGCAGGCTGACCTTTCTCTTCCCTCCGTCCAGCAAAAGCAGCAGGTGGCCGCCCGACGCGGCGAGGGACATGACGGCTCCGCCGCGCTGCCCGCCAGCTGCATAAAGCACCAAACCATCGGAGGAGTTGATCCGCACCGACATGGAGATGTGAGGCCTGCAGACAGAGAGAGAGCGAGGGCTGGTTAAATATTTACTTACCAACATCCAAAGACATTAAAGCTGAATTAATTAACGTCTGTGCCCCCTGGGCGCAGAACAACTCCACAGCCAGCTGGAAAAACCTGTGACATTTTATTGTCTTACAAAGTTGTTACTGTCAGTGTGTTTGAAAAACAGCTCAGTATTTACTCAGTCCGGACACGCAGAGCACCACGATCACCCCATTGGTGAGCGTTCGCTATTGTTGTAGCTCTGGTTTGGTCTCCACCAACTCCTGGAAAAATATCTGGCTCCTTAACCTTTTAATTCCCAATTAACTTACCTATAAGAAGCGAAAAACAACCCTATGATCCCTTTCTCGATAACACAAAGTCACCTTATTCGTACAAAAAAAACCAAAAACAGCATTTTTCTGTAAAATGCAAAATATCTTGACCCAAAATTGAGAACTTATTGTTTTAATTTAAGAAAGATTGTAAATGTTTTTTTCTACAAGTGACAGATGACACTGTGCAACGATAGGATGTGGTATACTGCCATGACATATTGAAACCAGAAGATAGAGAGGTGCGGTTGAAGATGAAAGCGTCTGTGAACGTTGTGAACTGAACGAGGTGGGAAATGAAATTCATTTTATTCTCTACTTTCCTTTACACCATGTGATGTACAACAAACACTGTTTAAAAAAGTTCATGTTCCAGATTTAGATTTAATTAGACTTTAGATCGGAGCTTTAATTGAAAACCTTTTTTGAAAATGTTTTGTGTTTTCTCAGTATATTTCTAAACCCTAGATTAGGATGAGAGAAATCATTTACAACGGATGAATAAAACCCTAATACTTTATTTTACATGGATTTATTTATTTATGATGTGAATAGGATCTACAACATTTTAACTGACATGAACTGATGCATAAATGTCGATTTTGTTTTGAGTGGTTGTGTTTGTTTGAATGTTTATGTTCAGGCTCGGTGTATATATCGTCTTTCCATTGTTGCTGATCTCCTGGGACATTATGCACATTATGTACGTATTTCCGTAGGCTGTTGATATTTTTATGAGGTCAGAGTATTGTGCTGTTAGATGCTGGTGCGTCTCCACACCGGAACGTTTGCTGTTAATTAATGTGTCTGAATAATTCCGTGAGGGATGGCCAGAGATGAAAATAAAACAACTGCGTTGCCACTCACATTGGGCCGAGTGAACCGGGCAGAGAGTCGTATCTCTGGTAGCTGTGCGTGGAGCCGCTGAAGTGCGTCGCCCCCGTCTCTTGTTCGGACAGCTCCCCCTGACAGGACTCCCTGGTGTTACGACTGCGAGATCCCGATGGCTTCTTGTGCTTACCCTGAAAGGAAGGGAGTGTAAGTACCTTTGGTTTCTTACTAGTCACTGGTGATTAGGGGATATCAGCTGATCATGTGTGTGTTTGCAGCTCGAGTTTGGTTTTTAATTTCGGGAAAAAGCAGGATTTGCTCTGCGCACGTACCTTGGGTTTGTTGCTGTGTTTGGGCTGGGCTGCGACAATCTGCTGGGGTTTTTTGGCAGCGGGACAATCCAGAGGAACGTTGACGTTTTCTTTAGCTTTTAGCAGATTCAAAACCATCTGAGGACTCGTTTCCCTGAAGGCAAGAAACGTACACATTTTAAAGCTGAGCTAAAAATAAACTCACCAACAGATAATATATAAACACACAACAACTCTCTCTGTCTTTTGGCTCAAAAGTGCTTTTGTCCAGATGTGTCTCCAGCTTAGACCATCAGACCATCTCATGTCCTGTGGAGAGAGGAATGAAAACGAGAACTACAACAGACACAACCTCGCACTACCAGACTACAGAGTAAACCACTGAGGAAAAGGACATCTGTGTCTTCATGTCCAGACTTACTGAATTCATAGCTGTCATTAGAAAGAGCCAACATTTTTCCCACAGTTTTCCTACAACAACTGACAAAGCTACTCTCTCTACTCTCTCGTTGGGGGATAAAACCAGAGTTCGATAGCATCTCCTGTTTAGGGAGTTTCATGGCTACAACAAAGATGATTCTTCCCTGTTTGATGACATTATTCTGAAGTTTTAGACTGAAATGTGTTGATCGTCCTGCCTTCGCACCTCTTGATGAAAACATTGCTGATACATCCGGTGAGGTTGGTGAAGGTTTGGTCGGGCATTCCCCCCAGGAAGGTCCTGCCCACCGAGGTCGTCACCCCACGCCCCCTGCTGTCCACCCGGATGCCCTCCTTCGCTTTCTCCAGCACGTCGTCCATGTACAGACGCATCCTGGAGGGGGGAGCGGTCAGACAGTCAGAATAGAGCTTGAACACACAAGTCTGAATGGTGCATGCTGGTTCCTTACAACAAGATTTGCACCAAAACTAGAAGTTTTTATGTTGATATTTACGGGACAAAAAGACACCTGGGAGGTTCTTGTAGTGTTTTACAGAACTACAGCGCGGTCATCCTACCCATTGATGTTGTTGTAGATAGAAATGTAGTGGCTGTTGTCATCGTTGTACGTCTTCTGCGTCCTAATCTCACTGTTGCCAGCTCTCACCACCACGTGACCATCATGCAACAACACCTGACACACTCCTTCCTGTACATGTACGACAGCCACAGGTTAGGAGTGTGTGTAATATACAACATGTAAGAAGATGATACTCGAAAGTCCAAAACACAAAAGCAGGACAGAGGACAACATCATGGAAAATGCTTTGAAAACTTACTGAGCAGGAAGGAAAGAAAGACTGACGCTGTTTAGTCTAAAATAACAAAAAGACAAAATAAAGGAAAGATTAAGGTCAGCAGAAAGTGTCGTCCGACCTGATCGTGGTGGTAGAACATGAGTCCTTCCTTTTTGGCGGTTCTGAAGCTGAAACTTGTGTAGAAGTTGTTCCTGAGACTGGGGATGTTGGTCAGGGCCAAATCCAGGTAGCTCTGACCGGAGAAATGAGCCTCACGAGCCACCTACATGAACACACACATTACAGGTCACGACATACTGTATTACTGCGTATATATGCATGTTTATTTTATACCATAAGTATTTTTAAAAAGGCAGAATTAAGAGAAAAATGAAAAACTCCGGGACATTTTTATGTTTCTAACTTTCTGAAGAGGCACATTCATGTGTAAGCAACAAGAAAGTCATGTGGAAATACTGTTTGAAATCTGACAAATGTAGGGATTTTCCTCTATGGTGAAATTGTTAGAGCAGGGGAGGATCAGTGGAGCAAAAAACTGCTTCAAATGATTTCTGCTTAATTTTAACAAGTGGAGAAACTCTTCAAATTAGGCAACTCAAGAGTAAACTGGTTAGTAAGTGACAGCTAAATCAATGGTTTATAGTGTATTATATAACATAGCATTATTACCTATTGACATCCAAGCTGCTTTAATAGCTTCAGCAGCTGTTTTACACAACTTGTCGAGTTTGTCAGCTTAGTGAAGCAAGAAAGAAGAGATGAAGGTAAAAGTGAAGCAACGACCAGGACAAAGACAGGTGCTGGATGCAAGTGGCACTAGGCTCGCTCAGAAACTATCCTGATACAGAACACAGAGTGTTTATGTTGTAAGCTTGAAGCTGTAAAGATTACATAAAGGTGTTCCACGAGGTTCTACTGTATAGTAGCAGTAGCAAACACTGCTGTGTTTTCAGGTATCAGGTTTCTCGACAATACTGGAAGGAACACAGTCAGCAAAGATTCATTTTTATGCAGATGATACAGTTATCTATACTATGCAATAGGCCCGTCTAAATCTAGCTACCACTTATCTTCAAACTGTTTTTCACACACTTCAGTTATAATTTTACCCACTTAAGCTAACCTGGAAGGCACAAAAACAAATCTGTAACTGTCTCCAGAATCTTGCCCATTCTGTACAGAAGGTACATAACATTCCTCTTCAACCACTAGATCAAAATGAATTAGAAAAAAGTTTCTTTATACAATTACCTGGAAATATGGCTGGATGACTTTCCACACTCACATTAATAAACATGTAAAAAAAACCTTGTTTTAAGAACCGCAGATTCTTTCCCTTCGCAGCAAGAAATAAATCTTGCTAGTCTAAAATTTTTCTTTTCTAGATTATGGTAAATGCATTGGACTTATGTGATTTTGTCTATCATTCATCTTTACATTTATTTTCAGAGTTAGGCCCCGAACTCGTTACTTAAATTTATATACTGCATGGACATCACTCTTGGCAAACGCCCTGTTAATTTCTGTTAAATGTTTCTGTTCTCCTGTTTCTAACAGCTACTACGCTAGATCATCTGGACAGATGATTTTTAGTGTCCCCAGAATCTGCTCTGGCCTCACCCTGGGCTTGGAATAATTTACAAGATAAACTTAATTTGGAAACATTTCCTTCACATCAGAGATGAGAGATGACTTATCACAACAGGATCGGTGGTTAAATAAAAACAAAACTAGCACAGCACTAAAGACAGGGAATAATATTTGACCTGACAGAGATTTGCGATTGTTTAATATAAATAAAAAATTGTCATGGAAAGAAAACTACATTTACTCCTTTTTATAGAAGCTGAATGATGAAGCGTGTTTTCATACCAGCAGGTCACTGTCACAGCCGAAACTGACTCCGGAGCTCTTCATCCTCTTCAGGTCGATGTGAGAGTTCTGGGCCTTCACGTTCCTGAAACAGCCCTTCAGAGAGCCCTGCTTAGGGAACCAAGACTTCAACCTGGAAAGAGAGAGAGTAAGTATGAAACAACCTTTCTGAGGTGGCTTTAATAAATCTACAGTAAGATATTCAAAACATTTCTGAATTAAAAGTGGTATTGATTGTTTTTTTTTGGGGCATAAGAACTCCACAACAAAACTGAAAAACACACAGCTTAGCCACATAATTGGGTTATATAGTTGTTCCAGCTAACACGCTACAGTTGCCTGCTTCACCACATCCAGTAGTTACATTATATAGTAGTAGTAGTAGTAGTAGTAGTTACAGTAGTTGCAACATTCTCATTCATATTCAGTGTAAGTCCAATATTCACTCTTGCTTTTAGCTCTGGTTGGGTCGCCATCAACTCCACCAGCTAGTCCCTAACTAACAGTCCACTGACTGCTAGAAACATGGCTGATGTGAGCAGTTAGAGTGAACCAAAACAGTAAATGTGCCATAAAACCAAACTGAGTTTGGTTCCAGATTTGGTGAAAATTCTCTGTAGGTTCATTGCTGTGAGCAACACCTATCACATTAGCCATCTGACACTTTGTTAACATGAAAATATCGATTGGCAGAACTTTAAACAATAATAAACCTTTTTTGTTAATTATTAAAAATGACAAATTAAAAACGTATTCAAAAAGAGATTGTGCAAATTGGGAATGTTATTTTCCGAGGGAGGGGGGATGATAAGACAACCGTGCGCGACTGTGTTTGTCCCATTTACTTCTCGGGCATCTTTTCCTCTGGTACTCCTCCCAGGAAATAGTTGCCGCTGAATGGAGGGATGCTCTCTGTGAACTGGTGGTTGTAAAGGTTGACGCGGTTGTTCCTCACCACGATGCGGTTCGGGCTTCCACGCAGGATGATAATCTCCAGCTACACAGTTATAAACAACATACCACACATCAAAACCAATTAGAAAGCCAGTGTGCTCTGTGTAAACAATACCTAAGGGTAAAAATACTGTCTTTTAATCCATCTAACAGGCAGAGTGTGGAGGATAATGCCGTGGATAAACCTGGGTTTAATTGTAGGTCGAGACTACTTAAAATACACATGGGAAACTTTAATACATACAGAATTGCAGAAATCCTTAATTACCCCAAACAGATGCTGAATTTAACGATTAATGACATCCAGTATAGTAGGAAAGGATAATGAAAATAATATAACAGACTTACAGCTTTGGGGTCGGCGTCGCTGATCTTCAGGACATCTGAAGTCGGCTCTTTAGGCTCGAGTTCCACCAGCTTATCACTAAAATCATAGAAAACCTTCACTCTGCCCTTAAGCACCGCCAGACACAGGAACTGATTCTGATGGAAGACAAAGACATGGAGAAAACACTGAGCACTTCCAGCGTCTTTTGGCAATTTTCAAACTATAGAGTCAATATAGTAAGATTTAGAACCTCACAGATATGCTGTTAACTTTTGAAGGCAATACTGATATTGATATTTGGGAATTAAAAAAAATGTATCTGATCACTATCAGATATACTACCAAAAGATAAACACACATTTTGATAAGGACCCATTAAAGTTGTTTATTGAAAAATTGTGACCAAGATGTGAACTCAGTGGGACACTACAGTGAACAAGACTGGGTCAAAACCTAGTATCTGGCTGGACTGTCTTATCTGTCTGCTTCTTTCCTACTCTCTGTGTTCACATATACAGTAATTTAATTCAGCCGAAATTCCCAATAAAAACATTCTCATTTCCATGTTTTTCTGTTTCTGTTGTCAGACGACGGAACAAGTATGAAATAGTGACTGAAACGCGGCCCATTAGGACGACATGTTAACCAGCAGTCACTTCCAAGCCATTTCAAAGCTGCTGCTCTGCTCTGCTGAAATCCTGATTTTATAACCATGATGTCATCTGAAAAAAAAAAAAAAAAATCACCATACACATAAGTTAAAGACAATGCCTGTGCTCTGATTTTGGCTGCATTTTGTTGTAAAATGATCAGTCAGAGAGAAAGTTAGAAACTCATTCACGTCTATGCAGCTGCCGTGCGGTCAGTTGAATGAGACGCATTGAGAGGTGTGTGCCCGCGGAAGGAAAGCCTGACCTCGCGCTCATGGGGCAACACTGGCGACTCTCTTCTACAGAAAGCTAAGGTTAATAGCTAAGGTTTGTCCACAAAGTCGCTAGATTTGCCGCTGGGTGCTTTTGTGAAGAAAAGTCGCTTAAGGGGTGTGAAAAGTCGGTAAATCAAGCAACAAAAGCACTAAATTGGCAACACTGCCTGTGAATGTCCCCTGATGACACAATACAAACTATTTGAACCAATTCATTTTTAAAGAGCAACGGCCAATGGTGAAACTCTAACACTCAGCTGCGGTCCAGCAAAAAGATTAACTTGTCAGTCCTCGTTCCTGAACAAACACTGTTTCTAAACTACAACAAACATTTTTGGTGTTCCCACACTGCTAATTCTTGTTACTTACTGGCTTATATTTTCAGTGATACATATATTTGGGATAGCCTAATTACACCCGGCCAATTTATTGAAAATAAAAATGGAAAAATGGAAATGAATGCAAAACAATAAAAACATGTATAAATGAATTTTAAAAAAACGTGTTATATGTAAATGTAAAAACTAAACAAAAATTTACAGAATGAATGAATGAACTGAAAAAAATTGATTGATGATTCCACTAGATGAATGAATGAATCAGTACTGGGAAAACGCTATTAGTGAATAAATTATTCATGTAATGTAAATGGAAAATTGATTTTAGAATGATCTAATTAACTGAATGATTGAATGATGGCCAAGTTAATATTGTGACAGGATATTGGGAATGTTGCTGTGCATCAATGATCCAATAAGAAATAACGTACAAATATGAATGAAGAAGTAAACGAATGAGTGGTGTCTTTACCCTGTTTTGCAGCAAGAGCAGTATCCCTTTGTGTGAAAGCAGTTTGACTTCCTGTTCAAAGCGCTGAATACGAGCTGATTCATCAGTAATGGAGATCTCAGCGAAGCCGGTACCATCAAAATACGCTGCGTCATTCACCCAGGCCTGAGTCAGCACCGGCTTGGACCTGTTTCAGCATTTTTATTCCATTATGAGTCACGCAGTGGAAACAAGTGGAAAATATTGGAGGCTTATTTCAGGAAGGTGACAATGATTTTGATTGAGTTCAGTCAAAAAAGAAAAATATCTCATCTAATGAGAAAAAGGAAAGGAAAACATATTCCAGCAAAGACCACAAAAGTAATTTTTTTGTACTTAATTTGAGACAAAAAAGAAAGAAAAACAAAGACTCCAACTACATCATTTAAATGACAAGTTGACAGTGCGTGCACTGACCTGCCGCAAGGTTTCTCCGCCGTGGTGTTGAGGTTGAAGTTTCTTTCAAAGTTATACAGACTGAGCACCTCCTCGTTCAGTGTGTCTAGCTCGATACAGCCCTTAAAGTTAGGCAGAGCAAGCGGGGAGGGGGGCTAAAAGAAGCAAATGAAGACAAAGAACTTGAGAGCTGGATACTCTGTATAATAGATTATATGATTTAAATTCACTTCAACACAGTCCTAAACCCTTCACAGATATCTCTGAAACTCCAGTTAACTAAATGTTGTGTCCTGTAATGGAAAGTGACTAAGTAAATCAAGTACTCGAGTATTTCTATTTTGTGGTATGGTATGGTATGGTATATTTTTATGCCAATACATTTCAGAGGGAAATATTTTGCTTTTTACCGTTCTGCATTCAATTTACAGCAATAATTACTTTGATTTTACATAAAAACATCAAACAAAAAGATCAACCTATAAAATATGTTTGCAGTCGATGTGTTTATTTCATGGCTTATAATTATTTCATGGCTCTTCGTGAATGCAAACATGCACATCCACCCCGTGCAGCTAAAAGTTGTGAATTGGTAAATGTGGACGCTCTCATACAACACAACCACGATGCCACTGAAGAATAGCAGTGCGACTTTGATTATATTTCAGTGAGGGATTCCTTCCATAACTTACGGCTGTATCAGAGTCCACCCAACAACAGACAGGAGCAGATATTCCTCTGTGTACGTACTTTGAAATTACTCGGGTAGCCTCCCACGTAGAAGACAGTGTCATCAGTCAAGAGGTTGAGCAGCCCGTTATCTCCTCCGGCCTCCACATTGGCCTTGGTGACTCTTTGGTCCCCCTCAGTGGCTTCTGAAGACATGGACATTTGACCATACTGGAGGATCCTGAATTCAGCCAGACAGAAAAGAAGATATGCATACAAAATAAGGAGAAGATACATGGGAAAACACACGTGTAGGATAAACAAAAGCATGCAAGCAGTTATGAAGGCAGAGGGACAGACATGTAAACCTGAGCACACAGTTGAAAGAAAAATTTAATTTAATCATGTGAAAATCCCCTCAAGAACAAAAGAATGATGTAATGAAGCAAAGACCAAACTTCTTAGAAAAACAATTGCAAAAATGTGCAAGGAAGCATGTCATCATATATCTATTTACATATTTTATTGTGTGCGCGCGCGTCTCTTACCTCTCCAGCACTACGCTGTTGAAGTTTCCATTAGACTTGACGTCTTCAGGCATCTGCACCTCAGCAGTTTCTCCTCCAACGTTAAAGTACCAACGCAGTCGCTTCCCCTCCAACGCCATGCCCAGGAACTCCTTACTGGACTACAAATACCACAGACACAATAATGGAATACAAAACCCATATATGCTTAGCCCTTCCTTACTGGATGTTAGTCACTTCAGTGGAGTGTATGTACTAAATGAAAGTACTGTAACGTAATGTTCAGAGTGGTACAGGGATCTTACATAAAATTTAAAAAAATTAAAAACTAAATTTACAGTAATAATCACAAAAAAAAGCTGAACCAATTTGATTATCAAATACTGCAACCAAACACACAAACAAAATTCAACATATAAAATAAAACAACACAAACTGGGCCTCTGTGTCGCCGTGGTGATGCTTACATCCTTGTTGCCGAGGTAGAAGACAAACTGTTGGGTGCCGTCGCCCTGCCGCCGCGCCCGTGACGCCTCTGGCAGAGTGATGTACAACTTCAGGGAGGTGTAGGCAGCCAGGTCGGCCAGGTTAGGTGGAGTACGAACCTGGACACCGGACGCCCCATTAAACTTCACCGGCACGCTCACCTGGATGGGAGAAAGAGTAGGAGAAGAGGCAATAAAAAAAACATTAAAGGCTGCTGGAAGAAAAAGGTTTTCAATTACAATTTCATATGTCCCTTTTCTCTTTTTAATGCGTACCTTGCTGGCAGCGTTGCGCGCCTGCTGTATGAGCTGTCGGATGCGGTTGATGTTCTCAGAGATGTTTGGCATCTGGATGGAGTGATTCTGTAGTTGATCCAACTTCGTTAGTAGTGTAGGAATAGCGCTGCCCAGCTCGTGCACTACAGAGACGAGGAAAGAGATTGAGTTGCACTGAGTGACTCTCATTTCCTTTATATGTTAACTAATAGTTTAATAGTTTATTGTCGTGAATTGTTGTGTTTGTTTAAATTAGATTTCATTTCTTGTTATTGTCTGGCCTTATGTTAATGTTAAAATTAGAAAAGCTTCACTTTAACATGTTTTTCATTCGGGCCGCAACTAACAATTATTTCATTGTTATTCTGCCAATTACTTCCTAGATTTATCAATTAAATCTTTGGTCAGAAAAATACCTACTGAAATTTCCCAGAGCCCAAGATAATGTCTTCAAATTGCTCATTTTGTCTGATTAACAGTCCAAAACCCAAATGTTTTGTATTGTTGTTGTATTGTTGTATCTTTGAAGCAATTTGAGGGGAAAAGTTAAGGGGAAAATAGGATTTAAAAGGCTAATGAAGTTAACATATTACTGGCAGTGTGGCAGTATGCATCATAGTTTAAGACACTGAGAAAAAATAGAGAAAACTGTTGGAGGGAGGCACTTACTAAAGTAAGAAGCTATGGGATGTTTCTGTAGCGAAACATTCACACACATTCACAAGCTCCTACCAGTCTTGTTGGCCTCCATCAGCGCCTTGTTGATGTCGTCGTTGGTGACGTTAGCGTATCCGTAGGTCTGCTTCCATTGGTCAAGCTGCTCCTTGATGGGGCGCAGGGCATCGTTGACTTGGCTGGCCGTGGTGTTTGCCAGATTTGCCGCTCGCTTCGCCTCGTTGATCTCCTGACTCACATCTGTTCACCGAGAAAGAAGGATGAAAATACGCTACAAGCCATATTATTAAGTTATGTAAATGTAATACTGAATGAAAAAGTTTGGATCCTGGTAGGAGCTTTTTTCTAGTTATTTTAATTTCATCTTATAAATTAAAAGAAACAGCAAACATTG
This sequence comes from Xiphias gladius, assembly GCF_016859285.1. Taxonomy (NCBI): domain Eukaryota; kingdom Metazoa; phylum Chordata; class Actinopteri; order Istiophoriformes; family Xiphiidae; genus Xiphias; species Xiphias gladius. The sequence continues at coordinate 27,607,980 of NC_053417.1, read as the reverse complement.
AAAATACAATTATTTGTTCACATGATTTTCGATATTTTTGGTTAGTTTTTTTTCTGAAGTATTTTTTTGTTCTAGTTTCTGTAAGATTTTAACAGGAAGAAACATTTTAATCGAGAGAAAACTGTATTACAGTCACAGTACTTTCTTTGTGTGGTGGATTTATGCCATAAAAAAGTCATAGGCACTTTCACCGCAGCTCTCTGAACAAGCTTTTAGCTGTTTATTTCAGTGTGTTGCACTTTCCAGGTCTGATGGTATCTAGTGCTCGCTCCTCTTGAGTTCGAATGCACTTATTGCAAGCTACCTAGACAAAGCTTCTGCTCGCTCAGTGTAGTGTAATTTCTGTGTGGGTGCTAATTGTGCATACTTGTGGTGAGGTTGAGGTTTTTCTGAATTTTCTCCAGGTGCTTCATCACTTGAACCTGTTTGGTTTTGGCATTATCCAGTCGCTTCTGAGCTTCTTTTAGCTGGGGCTTCAGGTCTGTGGAGCGGAAGAACAAATTAAACACTTCAACCACTAAAACATCCAAACTGAAGATTAAAGTAATGCTTTAACTTGATTTCATGACATCTTTTATATGACTCACTTAAAAGGAGAGAAGGATGTAACATAATGTAATGACGTGCGGTTACCGTTGTTGAGCTCATCATTCAGCTTCTCCACTTCGTCATTTAGCTCCACACTGTGGTTCCTCAGAGAATCAGCGATCTGACCGAGGTCCTGGTCCTTTATGTTCTTAACACACAAACCAATATTACAAGCCAGACACAAATGGACAAATGATCTAAAGCCAGCTGTTTTAAGTTTTTCTTAATTTGTGTATGGATGAGGGCTCAAACAGGTGTAAGACTAAATGCGTGTGTACCTCCACAGCGGCGTTAGCGGCCTTGTCGGCCATCTTGGCAGCCTCCTCTGCCTCCTTGATGCTGTTGATAATCTTGCTGTAGGATTGCGTTACATCTATAAGTCCGTCCTTCTTAGTTTCTGCAACCAAACTGCCGACAAACAAAGACAAAAACTTGTGACGTTTTTTGCAAAGTCAAATCTAAAATCTTAAATCTTCTCCTGTACTAACTTATCACATTATAGTGTTGAGAGGTGAAGCTTGTGTGTCTGCATTGTCTACCAGATTAACTTAACTTAACAAACTTCATATACAGTTCACCTGGATAGGTTCATGGCTAAAGCGTTCAGCAGCTCAGCGTGTTTCTCGGCCGCCTCCACCAGGGGGATCTTGGATTCGGCCGAAGCAAAGCTCTGCACTTTCTTCGCCAACGGTGTCCTGGCGCCGTCCAGCTGGGCCGCCAACCGCTCGTACTCCTGGAAAACATACATTTAAAGTGTTTAAGAGGGAGAAGACACATAACACACCGCCGCAAAGTCTCCCTGTATTTCCTGTCTTTATGGTGCTGGCTCTGTCAATAACGGAAAAAGGACAAAAAAATAACCTTAAAAAATACATGGAGTACAGAGTCGCTTTGTTGGATCCCAGTTAAGCTGGAAAGCTGTACTTAATTGTAAAAAAGGGAATCGTTCTTATTGATAATATATGTATGAAACACTGAGGTTCATGATGTGGACTGTTTTTACACAATAAACAAGACTTTTCCATGACCAAAACTTAATCTTACATAAACGTAAACTAGCCATCAGCTATTTTTACCAGGCCATCATACAAACAGCAGTAGGGACGCTTTGCTTTAGTCGCTATGTGTTCCTCAAGTTGCCCAGAGATTTTCAGCAACCACGTTCTTATCTGTGTTTTTGTTTGCTCTAACCTCTTTAGAGTCCTGCAGCATGGACAGCACATCGTTGACCTGGGCTACATCATCTTCAGCCATGTTCAACTGGTCGTTCACCTCCTTCTGCTTGGACAGCAGGTCTTCTATCTGCCTCTGAGAGGGACACAGAGTCAACGTAATATCAAATTCACTTTTTCCCCACCGTCCCCTACTCTGACTTCACTGTCCATGATGATTTCCAGCTCACCTTGTTGTCCTCCAGTGTTTTCTCATTGGCATTGTTGATTTCTGCCGCTCTGGCGGTGTTGTTCACGGCCTCATTCAGGGCGTCTCTCAGGTCCATCATTTCAGAGTGGAAGCGGGTCAAACGGTCTCTGATGGCCTTGGCCAAGTCATTGTTTTCACCATGACGACCTGCCAGCTCCTTGTTGACTCGGTCCAACACTAGCAGAGGCAGAAGTGAGACACAGAGACCGATTTCAAGGATGTGATCACACCTACAGCTTGTGTTTGCTATTGTTGTTTGAATCTTTGTGGAAAAAACTGAGTTTCTACTGATTTGCATTGGGTTACTTTAGTTAATTTACACTGAGTGGATAAACTTACATTTTCCTGCCTCCGTCTTCTCTTTGTCGGCCAGCTTCCTCTGTCCCACAAAGGTCCTGTTCCTCATCTCTCTCATCATGGCCTGCACCTCCCTCATCTTCCTCTCCCTGTCGTCGTCATCCTGCTCTGCCTCTGTGTCATTCAGTGACGACCTGTTTGTCATCATCATGATATCTATGGAAAAGTGAAAGCAGCATAAAAGATTAATCAGTAAACTGGTCTGCTGTTTTCATGGGATAAGACATACATACATTATACATACAGTCCTCTTTTCAATAGATGGAAAGGATAAAACATATTGTTAGAGGTTTAGATGACAGCTCCTTCATCTGAAATGACACTGGACTTTAAAATGTGAGTAATTGGGTTAAAGTACTTGCATCCTGGTTTATCATAGGGCAAATGTCAGTAATATTTTAAAGCAGCAGTTTCGATCTGGAAACTTGACAAAATGGCCAAACTTCAGTTTTGTCCACTAGCTACTGAAGTCACTTCCATATTTTGTGAGCTGCTTTACATCTGATCTATACCTGATTTATATATTTTTTTTATATTATGTTAGCTATACTGGAGACATGGAGACAAAACATACTAAAAACTTATTTTCCATCTTTAAATGAACATGATATTACCTCAGTTATATATGAAAGTATTCTTTTAAAAAAATCAGTGCATATGGAAAACTCACTCAGGGTGCCTGATTTGAATGAATGTTTTTGTATTCTACTGTATTGTTAGTGTTATAAAATTGATTTGTGATTAGCTTTCGTGTAACTACCATTTATATCCCTGGTCAGGTTTTTGATGAACGAGAGCAGATCTTGTGCCTTCTGGTGTGTGTTAGTGGTATTGTCCTGCAGGCCACCAACCCTGTCGGTCATCTCTGCTGCCTGAAAACACCAAAACAGCTCTCAATAAAAAAACAGAAACAATTACAACATTTTCATTTTATGGTGGTAGAGCACCAATTGTGTGCCTCAGTGCTAATGTTTCTGATGAAAGGTGAAGAGATCTGAAGTGGAGTAAAAACTGGAAGATATTCCTTCTAGGATAGTACATTTACAGTAAACTTGTTGATTGATAAATCAAAAACAACTCTTTGTGGCCGCTTTCTTGCTTTTCTCCCAGGAATTCAAACTTTCCATAAACCAGGAACAGTAGTGGTGAGCAAGGTGGATAAAATGAATATCCTCGTAATTATAAGATGCTGTGATTTATTGTGCTTTTCTAAAATCCTACAATAAAAAAACCTACTTGGAAGCAGTGATGACCGCGTACTGCAACAGATATTATCATTCATTTAAAGATGAGAATTTCAATCATGATATCTTGAGGAGAATTTTGTCACAGTATAATTATACAAAAATCGATAATATCATACGGAAACGACAACGCAAGCATTTTGAGAGAATTCCTCAGCTCCAACAGAAGCTGAATGTGTTTCGACTTTTCCTCCTGGCGCTCGTTGTTGACCATTAAGCAGCATCACGGAGCCACTGAGCAAGGCACACCGCGCCCGACTCCGGGTTGGATCAATTTAGTTAAAATGACGCTTCTTTAAATAATGATTCAGTGCTGGAGTGAGTTCAGCTTGTTAAAGTTAGGGATAAAACACTGGTTAGTGTGTTTATTTAGTGTATGTGTGTGTCGGTATCATCAGTGACCACACCTTGCCCTGCAGTTCATCAATGTCAGCATTGATATTCGTGATCTCAGCATCCAGCATGTCGGCCCGACTCCTGCCCTCATCCAGGGTATTGTTGTAGTTCTCTAAGGCACGCTGGAATCATGGGAAAATGAGTTTAATTAATACTTGGTATTTAACATTTGAGCCACTTCACTGTAGTGGCTAAAAACTGTGTGCGCGTGTGTGTGAACACTCACAGCAACTTCCTCCACTGACTTGTTGAGGTTGCGCAGCTGAGACCAGGCCATGGAGCTGGCGTTGAGATTGCTCAGCTGACCGGCCACTGAGCGGAAGTTGTCGTTCAACTTGTCCAGATCCTCCAAAAGGACGATGACACAGCTGTCGCACACTGCAGAGGAAACAAACACACACAGAAAACACTTCATTTCATTTCCCACACAGCAGTTTTAACCCTTTTTCGTTGGAAGTTCAGTGGCCTTTTTTTTTCCCCCCACCACACGCGTGTGTGTGTGTGTGTGTGTGTGTGTGTGTGTGTGTGTGTGTGTTACTTACGTTCACAGTGCATGCCTTGCTGGTGCTCTAAAGGTACGCTGTGCTCTTGTATGCAGGTGTCGCACTGTTTTCCTGTCATCCCTTCAGGGCAGCGGCACTCTCCTGTCCGTGGGTCACAGTGAGCGCCCCTACAGTCGCACTCTGAAGTGGGAGGGAAGGTTAAACAAAACAAGTGGGCTGACGTAACTACAACCACATTGCATCTGCAGTGGGACTAAATAAAAGTAGCCGCTGCAAATCAACAATTAAAAAGCTACAAATGGATATCACTATAAATTTAATGGACACTATGGCAATTATTAGTCTTCCAGGTGCTGTATAACTACTGATATTATTTGCAGTGCTAAATACTGCAGCTGCTATCAATATGACAGTTATTAATGCTACCGCCGTCGATGCCAACGCGACTGTTTGTACTACTACTACGTTTGAAGCTTGAATCCGTGGTTGGCTTTCGACATCCTCTCAGTGGATAACCACTGAAGTGACACAAAAATGACATTTGACTTGGAACGGAAGTTGATTGCTCTACTCTGATATTATACGTGGGCAAAGTCCCAATAAACTTGTGACACAGGATGAATATCAAAATACTTTGGGCTGCTAACGAGAAAGCCATCGCCCGGAAATGGCTGCAGACAAACCCTCCAACAACGGACGACTGGACCATAATTGTTAACGAAATAAACGCTATGGAAAAAATGGACCTTTACCTTAAGACTATGTAAAATACTGGGAAAAGTGGGCTGAATATACTTACCTATAAGATATAACCCATTCTATATGTCACTGAAAGTATTGTTGCCCAAGTAAACCCACACTTTTTGCCTGAAAATATCTAATTAAAATAAGTAACAAAAAATGATATTTTAAAATAGTACAGAGTCAATTATTTTTTAAGTTTGCCGTGATACCGGATTTGCACTGTGTGAGTATAGCGAATGTTTTGTGCAGCTACATTAGTCAGTAAGTGTGTCTCCATATGTCATGCATTCACTCACTCTTGCATCCATTAGGTCCATAGTCCCAGTACCCAGGGGCACACTGTCTGCAGTTTGGTCCGTTGACTCCAGGCTGACAGGAACACTGACCGCTCTCGGGGTTGCACGGCTGGACAAGAGCCGCCGAGGCTTCGCAGTCGCACTGACGACAGCCAGAGCAGGAGTCGAAGCCAAATGAGCCATCCTGGAAAAAGAAAACAAAAAAAAAACAAAACAGAAGAGATTCAGGTAGAGGCATTAGGTGAAGCTGAAAAGCTACTCCCGGTAAAGAAGAAGACAGTCATAGTTTAAAGACGCAACTGTGTAAAATCAGGTTTTTTTACACACTGTTGCTTACTGGCTGCAACGTTTTGGTTTGGTTTGGCTACTGTCTGAAAGTTTAATTTGGAGGGGAAAACGGGGGAATCAGAGGAGCAGACATGCTATTTCCTCACAGAACTTCATTCAAAAAAGAAATGTTTTACCATCTGATTTCTGTGACATCTGTGTTCTGATGCAGCTTTGAATATCATCGGCCTCTTGTTTTAAGAAGCAGCTTCAGACTGTACTTTATGCTGATTGTAAACGAATGGGGGTGAATGACATTTGTAGTGTTGGAATTCAGACTTCACACTGAAAACATGAAGAGAGTAGAACTTGGGAAAGAAAAAAGGAAAAACAAAAGCCTCACACACCTCACAGCGGTCACAGCGCGGTCCAGCGACTCCTGGTTTACAGCGACACTGTCCCGTATGAGGGTCACATGACTCGGTGCCGCATGGAGAACAGTTGCATTCTGGGTAACAGTAACAAAATGCACACAAGCTTTTTCATTTGCTAATAAAACCTTTAGCAGCGTAAGCAATCACACTGTAATTGGTTCACCAAATTAGATGCACTTTTTTTGGGAGCCGCAGGCATAGATCAAAAAATGAAGAAACTTACTGTCTCGCATTAATCAGTCTCCTAATTTCTCAATCATCCCTGTAATTTATTCTTTTTTACTTAATTGAAGCCTTTACCGTAAAACTGAACAGAAACCTAATCAGATCAAATGAACACTAGATGAATCTAACGAACTCTGGTTGAACTGAGGTTACAGCTGAACTCACTGGTGCAGTTTTTGGCAGTGATGGCGTCGCCGTAGTAACCGGGGCCGCAGATATCACAGTGAGGCCCGGCTGTGTTGTGCATGCAGCTCAGACACTCTCCGGTCAGCGGGTGACAGTCGGTGAAGAGCATGTTGGAGTCGGTGTTGCCGTAGCAATGGCAGGGCTGGCACCTGCTGCCGAGCACCATGGGGTTGCCGTAGAAACCGGGGGCACACCTGTATAAGAGGCCCATAGTTGAGGACATGCAGCTGCAGCAAATGGTGTTTATGGAGGTTTACCTTTATCTTGCTTAAGGTGTGTAAAAATGTAAACAAGAAAGATGAGAATTACCTCAAGTCCGAGGTTTTTCCAAATAAATATCTTTATTTCGAGATTTTTAATGACACAGTGAGCCAGAATGACAAAACAGGGCAGCGTTACCAAGAGCTATCTTGTTGTCAAAAACAGTCTTACTTGGACTCCATACACTTGAATAAAAATAGTAAATTACGATCTCATCTGTAGGCCGACTGACAGATAAGGACATAAACAGGGCAAGAAGACAAAAAAAACAAAAGAACTTTTCAACTCTGTGGGTTTTGCAAAGAATCTTTAGGAGGCAGCACAAGTTGTGCAGTGAGTCAGCAGGATCCTCTGCAACAACTAGAACTACTATTGGAACTACTGTTGTTTAAAAAGACTGTTCTCCAGTCGAATTTTAGGGGGTGGGTGTTCTTAGTGTGTTGAGGAGGTTGTTTACCTTTCACAGTGTGGTCCAGCATAACCTGGCATGCACAGACACTGCATCCTGTCGTTTTTCTGCGTGCAACCCTCTGCAAAACTACAGACAGACAGAGAAACCACGAATTACTGTAACATATGGCTCAGTGAGAACTCCATGAAGTGATCACTAGATACTAGAACGTATTGCTGTATCCCTAAATGGTAACAAGAAAAGAGAGTAAAATGTACTGACTTGTTGGATGGGACCCGCAGTGGGCAGGGACAACTGGAACATGACACTGCCTGTCCGTCGAGACTGTTGTTGCCAAGGAACCCACCCTGACACTTCTCACAGTGCTCGCCGGCCGTGTTGTGCTGGCAGTTCTGATGGACAGAGAGAAAAAGCCAGGGGGATTCACAGTCACTAATCCCTAAATAAAAATCCTAGAGGTAAAACAGACCAGGGACAGGATTTATTATTGCAGATCCTCACCACACAGATTCCAGATCCGTCCAGACACTGGTCAGAGTGTCCGTTACAGTTACAGGGAACACATTTCCCCAGAAACAGGCCAATGGTGTCTCTGTAGTAGCCAGGAGCACATTTCTATTGAGGGGAAGGGAGAGAAAAATCTAAATGTGGGACATGTAGGTAGGGCTGCAACTATTATTGTCACTACTGATTTTTTAATTATTTAATCAATGATTAATCTGCCGATTATTCTCTCGATTAATCGACTAGTCATTTCACCTGTACAATGTAAGAACATAAGAGAAAAGCTCCATTTTAATTTCCTAAACACTGTCCAAATCACAAAGATATTCAATTAACAATGATATAAATCAGAAAAAACACAGCAGATCCTCACATTTCACAAGAACAAGGTGAAACCGAAGAATTTTTGTCAATTTGCTTAAAAAAATGTAAAAACAAGACTTGAAAGTTTAAATGATTTTTAAAATAGTTGCCAATTTATTGTCTGTCAATCTACTAATCCATTACCTGACTAACTGTTTCAGATCTACGTGTATGGGAGAGTAATTTTTTGTCAAATTATACGACTCTGTTCAATGAGGTTAACGATGGCTTAACATTTAGCATTATTAAGCGGTACATACACTTTTAATAAACAGATAATAAATGTAAAACAGTTGTAATTGTACAAAGTCTCGGGAGAAGGAGAAGTTATAATGGTTGCTCAACCCAATAAAAAACCTCTAACACCAACCTCTGTCATCTGTAATTTGAAAGATGCTATAATCACAAAAAATTCTACACAGTGAAATCCTTCAAAATAAATTTTCTTAGATCCAAACCATTTTGCCTAAGGAGCTTCCCACCACATTCAAATGAAATCTCAATTTTTCAGACCAAACAAACAAACAAACAAATATAACAAACATGACCAGAAGCCTCAACAGTAAAGCAACCACCCAAACAACTGAACTGGGCCCCTCACCTGACACGAGTCTCCCAGGTAGTTGGCGGGACACATGCAGATCTCCACGTTGTTGGCATGGCGACCGGCGGGCAGGCTATCAGCGCCCTCCAGCACGGCACCGCGGAGCGACACGGAGTGGGCCGACTGGGAGTGGAGGGCTCGGATCTGCAGGGACTCTAGACCGACCAGAACCATCATTAGTTCCTCCCGAGACACAGAGTTACCGGTCTGAGCGTGACGGAAACTTCCCTGTGAGGAAAGGAGGGAGGGAGGAAGAATTAAAGACCATCGTCAATTCTTCTCCAGAGTTAGATTTATACTTTGGACTTTTCTATATCCCACAGTGACACTTGTTGCCTAGCAACGGGCAAATACCAAACAACGAAGAAATGAGAGAAACCCGCGTGGTGCTTAGAATTGAGGCCAAACAGTTCAATCTCAGTTTCATCAGACCAGAGAAGCTTCCTCACAGGATCTCGGGTTCTTGGTCACCTCTCTTACCAAGGCCCCCCTTCCCTGATTGCTCAGTTTGGCCAGGCGGCCAGCTCTAGGGAGAGTCCTGGTGGTTCTAAACTTCTTCCATTTAAGAATTATAGAGGCCACTGATCTCCTGGGAACCTTCAATGGTGAGGAATTTTTCTGTAGCCTTCCCCAGATCTGTGCCTCGCCACAATCCTGCCTCTGAGCTCCGCAGGCAGTTCCTTGGACCTCATGGCTCGGTTTTTTAGGTTTATAACAAGATTAAATAACCTGGGGGCAACAAACTTTAAAATCTTCTCAACTAATAACTCTCAGAAGAAAAGAGGATTTCCATCTGGTGATCAACACCAAAAATCATGACCGCAATAATTTGGGAAAAAGGCAAATCCGACATGCTGATACTGGTCTGGCATGAGTCAGGCCGTCAAGAGTCAGCTTCTCACATAACCCTGTGGGCTTGAATAGCTCCAACAACCCAGGGCTGTATGGTAAGGTGACCTCACCTCGACCATGTGAACTATGCCCAGGTGGGGCTCTTCAGGTGAGGAGTACTCTCTCTCCATGAACACCAGGGTCATCTGGTTACCCTGTAGGAAGGAAAGACAGAGGAAAGGCTTGAAAATGCGTGTGCAGTTATGTATAACAGAGTGTGGGTATGCTCCGTTTTTTTCCTGTATTATATGAGAAAGGGTCTTGGCAGGCAAAAGAATTTCTTTTTTTAATAATAATCTCCTTGTGTGTTCATGCATGTATATGTCTGTGCATGTGTCTGTGTGTCATGATTCTGGCAAACGAAGAGGTCTGTGTGTATGTGTCTTTGCACAGTGGTTAGAGTGTGAAACTGGGTTATACTGATACCATATGTGTGTGTGTGTGTGTGTGTGTTTTTTTCTTTTTTCACCTTGAGAATAATGTCAGGCCTGGAGGCTTCTGCAGGCAGAGACAACACATCGCCTCTCATGGTCTGAGTGTGGAGACGATACCTCAGATAACCTCCATAGGATGAGACCTGGAGGATAGATGGTAGTTTTAGGAGATATTGTAATGAAAAAACAAACAGACGAACGAGAAAAAAGGACAGACAGATAGACAATAAAGCAGAAAGTAAAGAAAGAAAGTATTAAGAAAGAAGAGAAAGACAGGGAAAAGGAAACCCGAAAGAGTGACAGGCGCCGATCTTTAATCTCACGCTATTGCGTCTTAATCCAACAGACAACAATGGATTATATTCAGACTGTACAGTCTAACAGAAACAAGATCCAAGGCCTGTGTTTTATCTGTGAAAGTTAAAATTCCTGTATTTTTTGTGGTAACCATGCAGGTTTTGGCAAAGCTGACATTTTGAAGACGGTTTATGGAGCGTAACAGGACGCAGCCTGGGATTTGAATCGGACCATCAGCCTGCGGACCGATGCTGGTTGAATCACACATGAAAGTAGTTGTTGATTCAAATGCTCAGACGAAGCGCTCATCTGTATCCAAACACCCCGTCTGAGCCTCTGGATCGGTGATGTGGGCTATGCTTGTGTGTGTGTGTGGTTTACAATGTAGTTGTGACTTTGTCCTAATCTGTGCCCCCACATGTATTGTCTTTATCTTTGAGTCACAGAGCTGAGGTACATTCATCAGATATATTTGTTTATATCAATGCTATGTTCCACTGACTCGTATCTTCATACAGAATAACGTATTGGTATTTTTCTGTTGTACTAAATGAGCATAGAGATACAGTATGTCTGGCTGCAGGCTTCGTTTAGATTAGGGGGGAAAAAAAAAATAAAATAAAATCAGAGTTTGGAAAACTAGGGCTGGGCATTGAATCTCAGTACTTGTTTGTTACTGACCACGGTGCAGAGCACCACGGTGCACTCTGCTTGTCGCCGGCACACATCATGTGATGATTTTGGTTGTGAGATGCAGCAAGGAGCACTGGTAAATCTTCTAGCACTCTAGCACTTGTTTTCCAACTTCTTCTCCACAGAGTGACACTTTTGGTTTGTTTTTCTAATTGGTCTTGAAGAGCTTCTGGCGTTTTGCGCACTGGGCGCCTCAAGCCGAGAATCACTCGACTCGACGCTGGAAAACCGTGATCATCAAAGCCAAGCTTTGTCAAAATTGAGCCGGTAGTGTTTGAGAGGGACTCAGACATGCCCCGATTCATACTCTTTCTCTCTCCCTCTCTCTGCATGTGCTATGTATTGCATCTACTTTACTTATTAGTCATCTTCATTTGAGAAAGCCACACCTTGACATTCATAACAAACATCCTCAGTCAACCTTCAATAAGTAAATAACGATTGACAGATAAATAAAGGAAAACCACCTCCACCTGTCCACTTGTTTTAATTGCCTTTGATAAAGGCAACGAGCCACTTAGGGCTTCGCAACTTTCAACACGATTCCAACAAGCCTTTTTTTCCTGGTCATGCCTAACCTGTTATTCTGATAACTGTGTTGTTGATATTTAATTGAAACATCTCATTTGTATACTGTAATCAGAGTGCCAGTGTATTTAAAAGCAGGAAAAAAATGTCAAAAATCCTTCCTAGCTGCAGAAAAAGGTCCCCTAAAATGTTAAAAAACTTAGGACAGGGGAGATCACTGTATTTTAGTCCATGCAGCATGTTCTCACAGAATTTTGCCCCGACACACAACTCTGAGCTCTCAACCACAGATTATGTGTTGTGTGTTGTGTGACGATAGTACAATTGTGACATTTTCAGGGTTTAGTGATGTGAAAAATTTGTTTTAAGCAAGCAAGACTAATTTTGCTCATGATTTGGTTACGAGCCCGGAAAACGAACTTGTTTCAAGAACTTTTGTTTTCATGAAAATACCAGCATTCCTTACATTGTGTGTTCACCATCTGGTCAAAATATGTCCGTCATGACTGTCACTAGACATTGTGGTACAACCTAAAGTAAAGGCAGAGAATCCGTTTACTCTTTCACACCACCTGTAAAGGTTGTCCAAAGTCTTACCTTGTCTCCCAGGTAAGTCTTTGGCGCATGCCAGTGGAGATCCTGGTAGACATCAGGTACATCACTGAGGTCAGCCTCTACAAGGTCCTGACCAGGATACAATGTCACTGGTACCTCCTGTCTGTCTGCTCCAAGCAGCACCCAGCCCTCCATGTCCATGATCTACGGGAGAGGAGAGTGAACAATGGCAAAGATCCAGCAGGATTCGACACACAGTAAGAAGAAATGAGAGGTGAGATGAGATGAGGAGAACAGAGCAGAGGTGGGATGGCTGTAAATGTCATCAATACATGTTCAAAAATTCAAAAAATGAAGGAATTTAAATGCATTAATTAGATTCTGTAACATATATAATGTATATACATCTGGGGTTGGGACTGTTGTTTGGACAAAAAGAGACATTTGAAGATGTTACCTCCGGCTCTGGGAAAGAGAATTTTCAGACATTTTATGGATAAAAAAAATAAATCTAAATTGATGAATCGAGAAAAGAATACTGATTGATAATGAAAATTGTTATTTGCAGCCCAGGCAACAACAAGATTTTAGCATCAAGAGACACAGTTCTTGACAGTACGGACGTCCTCTCAGGATTTGGACTCAAGCCTCTTTCTCTAGTTACTTCATCATAATGGCTAAAATCTTTTTTTAATCTTTTAATCTAAACTGCAGAATTCCCAGATTTGGATCAACACCAATTTACTGCACTTTACCACAAAGCTGATCTGTGGAGCTGGTTTAAGCAGCTTAAGTACCTCGGTCCGTCTTTTGTCAGAGCTGCGACAGCGGTCGGTGGCTCCGAAGCAGAAACAGCTGGTGCAGCCCTTCGGGTTGGTTGGGTCCAAGTGGAAGGTACCAACTCTGCACTGATCGCAGCGAGAACCCTGGACGTTCTCCTACAGGTGGAGGACACACAGCAGGTGAGGACACACTGTGGGTTCAGAGGGACACGTGTATGTGTGTGTGTGTGAGTTGTCCCACCTTGCAGAGACACTGTCCTCTGAAGGAGTCACACACTTCCTCTTCGGTTCCCGCCTCGTTGCAGTCACAGGGCCTGCAGTTGGGGTAACCATAGAAACCAGGGGCGCAGCGGTCACACTGACGGCCGACGACGTTGTTCTTACATCTGGAAAACATAATGAGCAGTCGTTAATGTTTGAGAATCAATCTGTTCAGGTCTATTAATCAAATGCAAATCTCAGACACAGTTTACAAACTCTGACCTCTGACCTTTACGTACTAAAAAGCATCTCGATCTTGCATAAAATGAAGAGTTTAATGCACCTCATTATCTATCACAATGGATTCCGATGAATGAGAACATGCACCTGCGTGTGTGTATGTGGGTTTATGTAGGTGTTAATACCAGGTGCCGGGATCGCACATGATGAAAGCCTTTAGGCGCTGAAATGCTTTCAGCTTTACATCCTTGTCTTGTCAAGACAGAGCTGACACATTCCTCTGTGTGCGCGTGTGTGTGTGTGTGTGTGTGTGTGAAGAAGGCACCATAGTGATTTAAGATATGTTGAACTAAGTGCTTACAACAAGGCAACAAGTGGAAGACAGATTTGAAGAGGACAAGGGGAAGAACGGAGACAGAAAACATAAAGCAAACAAAGACAGGCAGGGCAGAGACTGTGGTAGGCATGTGACATTCGCAGCAGAGGAGAAAAGCGCGCTCAATATATTGAATAGTGTGGAAGAGAATGCTGAAATGTGTGAGTAATGCAGTTACCACTTCAGTCTATGTTATTGAAAGATTCCAACAAAAATTGAAGCAAGTATTACTGAGCAGTGCCTTCCTTAAGCCCCTCTAACATTATTTCAAGACCACGTTCTCTCATCAGGTCTATATATCATAGTCGGGTTTTTTTGAACACTGATCAAAGTCTCAGATCAAACTTTCAGGTTACAGATTTTTTGATTTACGTACCGCGCACAAATGGCTTTAATTGGAGCCATTTATGGCGATGTGAAAATTGAAAGAGGATTAACAGAGGCAGACAGATAAGGACGAGGACAGACAACTCCTTTGTTGTTGGCAGTCTTCAGGAGAACAAGGGCTCACTGAAACAGCATGTTTTAAAAACTGCAGGTTCCACAAAACAGACATGAGTCGGCAAGTACGGCGGGCCAAACACACAGGCAATCGACCTTTGTTAGAATCCGAGCCAAGATCCCGTCAGGAGGCGAAACCGGGGAGAATAACTGCCTTTTTAGGTATTTCCAAACACAGGCCTGACATTTGAGAGTTGAGCTTCCTGAACAAAAAATCTCTGAACCATAAAGCTATCTATCATGCAGTGGTGGCAGTGTGGGGAGCAGAAGATTCTTTACGGCTTCTGAACAACATAATTAGGAGTTAAACTGAGAGGAAATGAGAAGAAACGGAATTTATTGTTTTGATTGTTCCATTTTTTGAGGGGGAAGGTGGGTCTGCTTCTGATTATGGCCCCCAAACTGCTGGAGCCGCCTCTGATACCCAGCCAGACACGAAGTTCCTGAGGCACATCAGCAATAATCAATCACCGTTTCCTCTGTTTTGTCATATCCTACCTGCACTGTCCGCTGAGCATGTCGCAGCTGACATCGGGGGAACTGATGCCGGGCCGAGAGCAGTTGCAGACCTCACACCCCACCACTGGGTGGCAGCCAAACGTCTGGGGCTCACACTGGGTGCACTCAGGGCGCAGAGTCCTCGGAGGGCAGATACAATCACCGGTCACGGGTTCACATAACCTCGTGCCACAGTTGCAGGCTGCAGGAGGGACGAGAAGAGATACAGTTAGTTACAGAAAAGACAGAATCCATCAGAAGATAATTCCTCTGTTGCTTACACGCTTCAAAAACAGAAAGGAGGAAGGAAAAAAAGGGGGGCCAGGAACAAATCCACTTCAATTCATCCTTGAAAAGAAATTACTTTGTTATTGAGTTACTGCTGTCACAACATATTAGAGATGCCAAGAAGTCTGTGAATCCTTCTCTATAATACTGGTATGAAAAAACAAAATCATTGGGGTCAGAGGGTGAAAAGTGTGTGCGCCAACTGTGCCGCCAGGCATTGATAAAATCATTTTCAAGCTTCACATTGTCCAGAAGCCATACTGGAAATCCACACACATGATTTCTAAGATTTGTAATTTTTTCTATCCCCGATGGAGTTCACACAGATGTTTGCCCTTTTTGTGTAATCTAAGACAGTGTGTTCTTGAACTTTTGGTTACAGTGGGTCATAACAGGCCGACTTCTGTAGACAGGCCTCCTAGTTCAGATTATTGTTGACTGTTCAGCAACGTTAATTATCTGTTCTGTTTAATTCGTGAGGGAAAAAAAAACCAAGATGCACGAATTTCTAACCAGTGTGAGTAGAGCTAATTAGTTGCCGTTCAGTCGGCCAATCGGCAACTCACGTCTGCAGTTGGGGAAGCCCCAGTAGCCCGTGGCACACGTGGAGCAGTCTCGGCCGATCACGTTTGGTCTGCAGCGGCACTGACCGCCGAACGTCTCGCAGGTGTCGCTCTCGGCTCCGACCTCGTGACAGGCACAAGGCATCGCCCCGTTGTTGAAGAAGGCTGATAGAGACACCGCCGAGCTGAGGCAGAACTTGGAGGCGGTGGCGGGACTGCAGTGACGAGAGAGGAAGAGTCGGCAAGAGGAGGAGGGAACAACTTTTTACAATAATGTTACTCCAAATGAGGTAATGTACTGACAAAAGGGCTACAATGGCTCATTAAACTGAAACACATCTGTAGCATATATTGAAGCTCTTCTGCCAAGATACTGACTTGATGTAGAAACTGTTTTGGCCACAGTTGCTTATAAAGTCATAGGATTTGTCCAGAGGTTCCTCGTTCAGGTAAGTGGAACTGTAGCTCGTCTGAGGCACAACTAGCACATAATCCTGGAAAGACACGGCACATATTAGACGACGTTCTTTATTTGGGTACCAGTAGCACATGCTGCATTAAGATCTCGTGAGAAAAACTGCAGGCTTAAGAGTTTTCAGAAAATGACTTGAGTTCTCTCCTGCCACACTACACGTGTGTAGAGGAGACTTCAGAATAAAAGGCAAAGATCAGGAGAAGACGGTGGCCGATAAAGAGTGCAGAGATTTTACAAAATAAAATTCAAAAACTCAGTAAAACTTACCAGCCACAGCGTCTTGCCTGAGGGTATCTGCACAGTGAGGAAGATCTCGTGGTCGGTCACGTCCAGAATGATCTGATTCTCAGAGATCAGGACGTTACGGCAGCCGTAAGCGTGGGGACAGAAGGAGGCGTTGGCATAACCTAAAGCACACAGGGTAAAGTAAAATTCACTGTGTTCTTACTTAACTGACCTTCAAACTCTCCTATCAAAGCTTTCTTTAGAGTTGGTGAAAATAGTTTTCCAGAATTTTATTTGCTTTTAATTTTGCAGTGAATTTTTGTTTACGTTTTGTTACGTATTTGTTGCTTTATATTCATCGCTGTGCATTCGGGACTACAGTTCTCGCAGATTCTGCGTCCCCGGTACTCAAGTGTGAGGTCTTACCTTGCCAGATTCGTCCTCCGTTAATGTAGACCTGCACAGGATAGGTGGGGTGGAGAGGCTGGTGATAGTGGAGGATGAAGACGTAACGGCCCAGGGCATGGACGCGAGTCGAGAACACTGCTGCATTCTGGGTGAAGGAGACGATGAGAGTGGTGACGTCGCTTTTTAAAGAAATATCCGTAATCCACATTCTTTTCAATACTTTCCTTGACTGAATTATCCGTAAGCCTTTCAACAGGTTATTTTAAGTCTCCGCTATAGTTAAAAAGTTTACTGTGCTGCATTTTTAGATCAATAAAGTTTTGGTAAAAACAAATCAAATTCTTACTCCTGTAACTTAAGCTCAGTGTAATAAATGTATCCTATTCCTCTTGTGGCGCCCATACCGCATGAGAATACAAGAGGATATGGTTGAATATGAGCATCAGTCCAGATTTTAGCTGTTCACAGTCCATTTGAATCGATTAACGCTCACCGTTACCTGCACTGAGTCCAGCCTGACGTGGTCGCTGTTATCTGCTCCATGGGGAGGTCTTTCTCCTCCGGTCCAGGCCGACTCATCCCTCTGCTGGAAGGGCGTAGAGGGAGCTGCTGCAGGGGAGGCCAGGATGGGCTCCTGCATGGAGGAGCTCTGGCCGTCCTTCAGGACCACAGAGTCTGACGGGGTCTGGAAGTGTGAGGGGGCACAGGAGGAACTGTGGCAAGACAGGGAAAGAGGTTGGTTAAGGCAGGTATTTTAAAAGTTTGTGGATATTTATAAGGCAGTTTTTATAGGTATGAACAGTTATCTTATGCTACTCTACCTGTCAGGTGAGAACTGTCCATGAGTGCTGATGCAGTGGACTTTAGGTTCAACGTACTCCATGGTAAACTGGTCTTTAGGCACCAGGTAGACTTTGTGCTGCAGACAATGAAGAGACACACAGGTTGGCTTTTTAACAGAGGCACGCACCAGTGCTTGAAGGGATCGATCAGTCCACTTAATCTCAAAATTAAACAATGATCGTTTGAATGATTAATACATTTGGTGATTTATCAAAAGTACACTAATTAGAGGTTCTAAAATGTGAAGATTGACTTGGTTTTCTCTGCTTTCATATCACTGTAAACTGATAATTCTCATTTTTGTTTTTGGCTCATTCTGCAAGCAAAATAAGGAATTTTAAGACATTACTTGGACAATGGTTATGATTAGGTATATTTCTGACATTTTATCAGTCAATCACTTAAATAACCATTGAATTAATTGAAAATAATCCCGCATCTTGCATGTTTCCAACACATCTAAAGTGAGCTCATCATGTGACCGCTGCCCTCTGGGTCTGAGTGTAGTTCTCACCAGGAAGAAGCTGGCGCGGTCGGAGACGAGCTGGACCTCGGTCTCGGCGGGCAGAGAGAAGACAGCCACTCTGTTCTGTGCATCGATGGCCACGACTCGACACAGGAAGCTACACACACACACACACACACACACACACACACAGTGATTAAGAGCTGTTGGCAAAAAACACAGACTCTTCACTGCAGCCACTAAATACAGTATCCTCTTTTACACCGTCACCCGTGCGAAGGATGACACATTGTTTACATCCTCCTGTCAAGTGGGCATCATTGTACCATTGGTGACCATTGTCCTATAGGGTGTACATTTATTTTTTGCCAGTTATTCCACAATATGCCCCCCCCCAATCCAATATGAATGAAATGTGACAAAGGAGGCAGAAATTAAAAAAACTCTCTTGCTGATTTTAGGCTCTTAATTCATTTTTTTTTTTTAAACTGTCATTTCAAATTTTGTATCTGCTTTCCTATACAAATGGGTTTACTAGGTTAGATTTCTTCAAATGTATTTTCTTTGACTACCTATGAGTATATGTCCAACATATTTTTAAAAAAAAAACCAAAAAAACCAACAACAAAAAAAAAAACACACACACAATCCCTTCTCTTCTCTTCCTCTAAAGTGTCAAAAACGTTTTTACTCCTGCATCCAATTCCCTAAAATACCAATTTCTAATTTCATCCACAATCTGCAGGTCTACCATCATCCTTAATATAATAATTTTCTTTCTTTCTTTCATAAAACCTCATTTCTCTCCTTAAGAACTTGTTTGCGGCAGAAACCTGAAAACGACCACAGACGAGATTTAGCACCTCAAGGCGATTCCACCAAATGATTAAAGAATCAGTGCTCTGAGATCAACCATGTACCTGTATTTGCAGTGTAAAAGGGTGACACGGTGCTGGTGGGTTCGTGCTCCCGGCATGTTGACGGCAACAGACAAAGTTTGCGGCAATTCTTCCTCACTGGAATATTCCACCACCAGAACGTAATCCCCGGGAGACGGCAGACGGCCTTGCAGCTCGACGCTGATCTGCAGCAGGAATGGAAAATATGTTTATTAAACCTCTGCGCGTGCTGCAGTTTTGGACATGAGGGCATAAAACTGAAAAGTCTGAGTGGCTGAAGTGATTTTTTTTCTCGCTTTTTCAGCTCATCAACCAGCTAAAATATACGTATCACGCAAGCATTTTCTAATTCTCACATTCACCCTCTTACATCGTAGCCGCTGCAGACGGCCATGTCCGGGTGGCGCGGGGTGACCTTCTCAGTTGGGCAGGGGCGCGGCAGGTGGTTGTCATTGCGGCAGCTGGCATCATTGCCGGAGATGGAGGGGAAGGAGTCCAGAGAGAGATACCTGTACAGCAGACAGCTAGAGAGGCAGACAGAGAGAGGTTAGAGAGGACAGACAGACTAAAAGCCATGGTTGTTTGTGTACAGCTTTTAAAAAAAAATGTATTTATGAGGACCATGTGTCTTCACAAAGACAGAAAGACTGAATTCTCTCACAAGGATAGCAAGGTAAGATTCTCAGTTTGAGGACATTTCTGTGCTTTCGTGCTTCGCTTCGGTTCATATTAAGAGCTGAATTAGTCGCAGTAATTAAATAGCTTTAGTAGTTAAAACCTGTTTCACATGAGGAGAAAAAAGCACTACATTCAACACAAGTGCACATGCTAGCCATAGAAATGTAGACATGGAAACTCATGTGAAGCTATCCTTAACTTAAGAAATTCTTGTTGTAACGGTTAGTGATTTTCTTCTGCTTGTCGATTCAAAGGAATTGTTTGACCTTTTGGGAAATATGCTTATTTATTTTCTTATCAAGAGTTATAATGAGATATTACATGTAAATCAATGCGTTTTAGAGGCGCTGGTTGGCAGATTTATTATCTTATCTTTGGACAGAGCCAAGCTCGTTGTTTCCCCCCGTTTCCAGTCCAGAACATTAAACTCTTCCTTAAATTTAAAACATGTTTCACATGGCAAGAAGAAAAAAAACAAATCACATTCAGTGCATAATAGAGCACTAGCTAGGCAAACGTTTAAACACTTGTGGAGCTGTACTTAATGAAAGAAAGAACTGGTTGGCTACCAGTCAGTGATTTTCTGCCACTGATCGACTGGTTGATTTTTACTGAAAAATATACGTATGTATTTACTTCTGGTTGCCGTCAGGTACAGAGCTGTAGGTGCAGGGTTCTGTAACCCTGATCTGCAGGATGGGAGCTTCGTAGTAGGCACTGGGCAGCAGGACTAAGTAATCCTGAGGGTAAAACAGAGCATGAATACAGCGTTGTCGTGTCAATGAACAATAGACACATACAGTGTAAATTTCACAGTGAAAACACAAACTCGTGCTGATATGTTTATGGGAGGTTTGGTAAATAAATTGTTCCATTTTGGTCGTTATCTTGACTAAACATGACAATGCATTCCTTCCGAGGCTCTCTGTCCTAATGTTGGCTTTGTGTCAACTGTTAGAGCCTAAAGTGTTTGTACACATGTATAAAAACAGGTGTGTGTGTGTGTGTGTGTGTGTGTGTGTGTTTCTGTCTGTCTGTCTCACCAGCAGGATTCCCTCAGCCTCAATAACCACAGTCCAAGTTCCCGGGTTCAGGACAAACGGTTCCACAAAGTTATTCTGGGGAACGTTGACAAAGGTCGGCTCCACACTCGGAGCAAAGACGATCTGTTTGGACTGCTCCGAACCTAGAAGACATACACAGACACGCCAGAAATGTCCAGTGTTAGATATTAAAATTGAAATGCAATCAAAAGAGAGAATAAGTGAATACTGTAGATGCATGTGAAAATTGGGCAAAATAACATAAATTAGCAACACTAAAACTATTTAAGAGACAGTTTTAGAGAAAAAAAACTGCAATAAAATTTGATAGATATACAAAAATACAGTTGTAGAGTAGCCAGGAGATGAACTTACAGCAAAACACACAAATAATCACAAATACATTTCTTCTACTGATGTTTGTTTTAACTCCCAGTCAAAAACATTCATACTGATACTCTCTTGTGATTGGTGGAGACCTACCTCTGCGGTTCACCTGATAGGCTGTTATTTTACCGTTGGAGGTGGCGCCCTCAGAGTTTACGTATCTGAGGATGAAACGAGTCAGATAGACGTCTGCCTCGCTCACATAAACCTGTAGCTTCACTGCAGTCTACAGGGTCACGGTCCAAAGGGGATCGGAGGGAGAAAAGGAATAAGTAGGGGAGAGGAGGAAGTGTGGAGGAATGAAGATATGAATTCTTAGTCTTAAGTCCCTGAAATCTGCACTGATCTGTGGCCCTGAAGGTGAGAGTAGATAGAGCTTCCTGAGCGAGAGCAGAGGCCGCCAACGACAGTCGCTCAAAACAGCCAACAACCACAAACATCCCTCCATCATCATGTCTCTTCTGACAGATAGACACCTGACGGGACAGGAGCATGAAGAACGGAAATACAGAGAGGAGGAGAAAGCAGATCTGTAGCCAGGAGGAACGCTGTGCTCCAATCAAGTGGGTCAAAAACTTGAGAATGCCTCAGTCTCAGACTTTATAAGCCAAATAAGCTTTGTTCCCATGGGTTTCTAACATTTCTGCTCCAGCCTGCTTTATATCACCGGCCATCCCATCGTGACACGTGCAGAGCCATGTCTGAAACACTGGTTTGCCCTCTAGCTCTGTTACTTTTTGGTTATTTCCTTGCCAACGTGTCCTCTGATGCTCATTCTTTGATTGATCTGTCTTCAGGCTAGCTCAGTAGTTTTTGGACATCTCTCTCATTCCTAGAGGACTGCATTATCTCTGTTGATTAATACTTCGGTTTCTGTTCTGTTCAAGCTACTCTACTAGCAGTGAGTTTTAGTTTCGCGATTACATTGAACATCTATCCACCTTCATGTACCTTCATGTATGAGTAGGGACTCAGTAATCGAGTCCCTACTCATAAAACATGGCACCGGGTTGAGAATTTATTACTTATATATCTGGAACACAGCTTAAGTCTGGAGCAAAGCATGGAAATCAAGGGAAAAGAGACAAGAGGAAGTGCCTTCGAATGGAGGGATGGAAGGAATAAGCAACGACAGAAGAAGTGGAAGAAAAATTATTCCTCTTCCATCATCTCCTATTGTAATCCTGGGATAAGTGATAAAAGGCCAGAAAGAGGAAAAGTAGTGTCAGTTTAGTCCCAGCGCAGCACTTACAGTTACCACAGTAGTAGCTCCAGCCGTCCTCTATGACCGACACCCTGCCCCGAACATCCGAACCCCCCCAGTTGGCGTAACGCAGCACCACATGGAAAAGGTCTGGAGAGCTGACTGACACTGACACCAACACCTTGGACTGCCAAGGGACCAACGAGCAAGGCAGCAGGCAGGATCGGGACACGAGACAGAGAGAAATAGAAGAGCAAAGGAAAGAAAGACAGAGAGCGAGAGAGAAAGGGGGGAGAGGATGAAGAGGAAGTGGGATTGGGAAGAGGGAGGAGTATTGGGAAGACGGGGTTAGGGTGAGAGCAAGGGAGGAAGGGAAGGAGGGAAGAGAGGAGGTTGAAGAAAAGGAGGAGGTGTAAAATATTAGGAAGCAGTTAGATGGGAAATAAAGGGAATACCAAGGGGTGGCAAATGAGAAGAGGAGGGAATGAACGGAGAGGAGATAGAAACGGAGAGACAAGGGAGAAGAGGGGGACGAGGGAGGAGTGATGGGGAGACAAAGTGGGGTGGAGGGCAGGGAAGAATAAAGGAAGGAGGAGAGTTTAGAAAACACCAACACAGACAGAGAAACCAAGCCAAAAGAGAGACCTTAATACCAGCCCCTGCACCACCAAAAGCAAACCAGGCACCGTTTACAACATACACTTTAACCCCCAATATTCAACCCAACATACTGTATTTCTCTTTGGATTTCCACTTTTCAGTACAAACACGCATGGGAGCTCCATGATAAATCTTTCCTGAAAATCCACTCGATGCTTTTACAGCTTCGTAGTTTCATTAACAAAATGAACTCCCGGACATTTCAGAACTAGGAGTACAAGTGTAATGTAAGTTCTGTCAACTACTCCTTCCACAGAGGAGAAAGTAAATGTCAACATATGTAACATGGTGAACTCCTCTGTATTTTAGAGGTACAGTATATGTGCTGAGAAGTAATTCTACCAAAGAGAAATATCCACACAACATTCAGCCCTGGAGCAAGCGGTCTAATTCAAGCAGGAGGAGCATAAACGATGGGCCACAGTCACAAAAATATCAATGCACACAAAATTCATACCACAAAATTGAACCATTACTTTTATAGACAGGTTAAACGGAACAACAAATCTGTGAGATGACAATAAATATGGTTTTAGTATTTAGAGGTGTTAAAAATACTACATTAAATTAAACATGAGCAAACAAAAGCAGTTCATTTCTTTCAAGGTATTTGGAGTTTGTTTGCATCACAAACACGCTCTATCTTCATCTTTAATCCATTTCATCCTGAGCTACTGTATCAAAACGAAATGAAATCTGACTGAATTTTAACCGTGTGAAAAGACGTGTTCCTACCTGGATCGGGGTCATCTGAGCGTAACCTCTCCAGCTGAAGTCTTTGAACTCAAGAGGGTTGTAGCCGAATCGCACCGCTCTGCCATCCAGCATGGTCCCCTCCTCAATCTCAAACTTCAGATGATGGAGGTCTGGGAAGTAATGATCTGGACGAGGTCTGCAGGCACAGGAAAATCCATTTAGAAAGTAAAAGTGCTGACGTAGAAACATCACGGTCTGGATTACATCTTCTAAAGGTCTCTAGCAGGTTTGAGACGTACTTTTTTTCTCATTTTAAAATGTAGCAAGTTACTGCAATTTATTTCTTGCGCTCTCTATATGCATCTTGATGTCTTATTACATTCCTATTGTATATTACTTCCTCTATCATTAATTATCCATTACCAGAAAGCGGAAGGAGACAAAGAGCGATTGTGAAGAACTCCCAAAAAAATGTTTATCGCCTGGTAAACCCACAACATTCAGGGACGCAAGGATAGACAAGCAGCAGCAGCGTTTGTTTGTGATACATGGCAACTGGAACAAATCAAATATCATCACAGTTAATTTAATAGTGACATATCGATGTTTACAAGTTCAACAAATGCTGCTTGAAATTCCTTCCAGGCCTGTTTAGCTGCCGTTGAACTCACAGGTTACACTTTGGTCCGTCCACGTTGGGTCTGCAGCGACAACGGCCGTTCCTCTCTCCACAGGACTGACCTGCCGAACCCCCGATGTCACACTGGCAACCTGCACACGCAACACGCACGCGTAAAAGGAGGGCGTCGTCACAGTGACCAAGCTTTTCTTTCATGGGGAAAACTTACGATGGCTTTAAAGTGTTACTCTAGCTTTGTACTGATGAAGACTTACCCTGGCAGCCAAAGTAGCTGTGCTCCTGCAGGTTGTAGTAGCCATCTTTACATGTAGAGCAGGTTCCACTGCAGGCGTTTGGTTTACAGTGACACTGACCAGTTTCCTGTCAGGCACAAGAAAGACGCGACCACTATTAGTATGATAACAGGAAACATGGAGACTGATCTTACAGGGCTTTTATTAAGAAAAAGCACAGTACCAACCATCATATTGTCGGTTTAATAGTGGACAGAAATGGAGACAAAACTATCAAAGTTCCAACGTAACAATCCCTATAATACTTAAATTGTTTTTCACAACAAAAGAAAAACAACACAGCTTCAACTTCACATCAGCCACAAACTCTTAAATCCTAAATTTGAATTTCTGTGTTTCGGTGCGTGTGAAAGCCGCTTCATAGCATATTCACCTCTCCAAGATGGCATTACAGAGCCAATACTCAGGAAAAGTCAAAATATGGACTGGAAGGCACAGTTCGTTTCAGAGGAAGGGGCACGGTTTAACTTGCTCACCTGTGCACACTCTGCAACTCCACTCAGAGTCCCTGCAATATGACACTCACAGTCTGCGGGAGAAAGCAGACGCACAGACATTAGTCCATTTATGGGCTGCATTCACTGCACTCATTCTAGTGAGACATTATGTGAGGTCTGTGTGAGTGTATTCGTCCTATAGCTTACTGGAGCATCCCTCAGGCGTGTCAGGAGATAGGTTCCAGTACAGAGGTTTACATTTGTCGCAGGCTGGGCCCTCCACGTGGCGACGGCACTCACATTGGCCCTGAGTGAATAAATGCACAGGTAAACCAATATGTCCATTGCTACTGAAGAAAAATATGGCTAACGGTGCTACGGCAGGCATTTACGCAATCACACAGTGTCATTTCCCGCATTTGACAGAATTTTCAAGACATCTTACACGAATTCAGCATGTTTCTGTATGTCAGGGTAAAATACAACAGGAAGCAGGATCTGTCAACAGCGGCAGTGTAGAATTTCGCATTTTACACCTAATTTTACACCATGAAGTCATTACAGATGATGCACATTACAGAAAAGCAATGACATTTTAATATAACAATAGTGTACATCGAAATAAAATTAAGTCAAGAGTGTCCTGATACAGTATGTAGCTTGACCCGGCCTTTCATTCAATTTCATTTAATTTTCAGTAATTGTTTTTCATTCACGTCACTGCTTTCATCTCACCTCTTTCACTTGAAATCCTTCTGTGTTTCTCATGTTGGAGGTTATTGTGAATTTGATTTTTAAAATAATCATGAGACAAACAAACAAACAAAAAAAATACTCACCACCGGTGGCTGTACCACATTCTGAACAGAGCCGACAGGGTGACAGGTACCAGCTTCAAATGTCAAAGAAAAAACAAGAACCATCACTCAGTTTGTTAAAGGGTCGATGTGTGAGTTTGGGTGTCCATCATTGTTACTGTTTAAGGCTGAAGTTTGAAACATACTGATATATTTAACATATATTCAGTATGCAACAAAACGGAGTACACCCCTCTGCAATATCACCAAAATGTTACATGATTCACAATTGTACCATCTTACAATAATTGTGTTACATTCAAGTTGAAGTGTAGGGTACTTGATCTTATGTATAATTAAAAATAGACAGGTTAGAAATGGACCCCAAAGTACAACCTCACTGCAGAAAAAAGGGATCGCAACTGTCCCTTCCAATGAAGGCTAACTGCATGAACGAGGTTGTAGAAGAACCGCAGCCTCCTCAGTTCAAGTTTTCAGCTAACTAGCATGCGAGAAAAGTTTCTTCAGCTCCGTCCACGGATTTGAATCCTAACATTATTTTTGCATCAAACATCAGCTCAACTGCCTGGACATGCCACCAAACCTAACGCTGTTCATTTTAACCTGTATGTGTGTGTGGCTGCGTGATTCACTGAGTGATTAGCTGTAGATCACAGTAAGTGCAGCTGTCACACTTGACTTCCATTGTGTGTGTGTGTGTGTGTGTGTGTGTGTGTGTGTGTGTGTGTGTGTGAGTGTGTGTAAAAGTGTTTGTGTGTGTGTGTGTGTGTGTGTGTGTGTGTAAGTGTTTGTGTGTGTGTGTAAAAGTGTGTGTGTGTGTGTGTGTGTGTGTGTGTGTGTGTGTATAAAAGTTTTCGTGTGTGTGTGCGTGTAAGTGTTTGTGTTTGTGTGTGTTTGTGTATGCGCGATTACCTTGGCAGTTGGGGAAGCCGTAGGCGCCGTGTGCACAGCTGTCACACCTAATTCCCACCACATTGGGCAGACACACACACTGTCCTGTCACCTGGTCACAGCTGGTGTAGCGAGAGCCCTCCGCAGAACACTGGCAGGCTGCAACAAACACATTTTCAACTCCAGTTATTCATCGGTTCATTTATGAATTGATCTATATCGTACTGATATATTTACAGTGGCTTCAGAAGGTATTCAGACCCCTTCGCTTTACACTTTCTTGTGTTGTAGATTTAATTGTGAATGGTTAAAACTGCTATTTTTGTACAGTACTTGAAACCAGCCAGTGGTGGAAGAAGAGTTCAGATCCTTTACGTAAGCAAAGTATCAAAACCACAGTGTTAAAATGCTCTATTACAAGAAAGATGTAGGTGTAAGATTTTTTACAGATTTTTCACCTAACTGTAAATCTATAAAGTAACTCAAGTGACCAGATAAATGTAGTGGAGTAGAAATTTGTTGGAATAGAAGTAGAAACTAGCAGAAATACTCAAGTAAAGTACAGGTTTCTCCAACCTGTACCTAAGTACAGTACTCGAGTAAATGCAATTAGTTACTTTCCGAGCATCAGCGTCCAAAGAAGCTTTACAAATGATACACAGTCAAGGTGTTGCCATTATTTTTCGCCTGGCAGGTATTTGAGGCAGGATTATAGTTCGGCGACGTACGCGTGCAGCTTGGGTAACCATAGTAACCAGGAGCACACTGGTCACACGACGCTCCGCTGTAATTGGGCCGGCAGTGGCAGTGACCCGAGGCAGTGCAGCTGGCGTCCAGTGAGGTGCGGGGATCACAGGTGCACGCTGAGAAAACGACAAGTGAGACATCTCGTTACAGAACAAACACTAACAAAGTAGAAGTCGATATTTGGTCCGTGGTCCGGTTTTTGCTCCTTTGATTTAAGTTTTTCAGAGTGTTTGATCATTTTTCAGGGGTATATTCATTATGATAGCATAATATTTGAATTCCATAATAGCTAAGATATGCTGAATTTCTAGAATTAGTAGCATTAGAGCCATTAGATACATCCTCTGGATGAGCTGGTTGACTTCCTGTTGGAATCAATTTACTGATTTAAGGGTTTCATGACTTTTCAAATTTCTTTTGGACCTAATGGATCAAATTCTGATAATGCACAGGAGTCATTTTGGGAGAGTTAGTTAGTAAGTTAGTTACTTCGTAAGTTAATTAGTCTTTTTTGGGCCAGTGTGCATTATGTGATCCTGCAATACCAAATGTGTCCACTGCACCGGAATCACCTCCAGAATCAAATCAAGTGCTTTTCTTGAGGGTTTGGTGATAGACCTTTCTACTACAAGCTGTGTGGTGCCAACAAAACCCTAGCCTGATTCCGGCCGTGTATCTGGCTTTTCAAGAACTGTATCAATGAGGACAATGATATCAATGATATCAATAATATCAGTTTCATCTAAATTGTTCTGACAAGGTTTGGGTTTAAATAGCTTTGACATTTTGTCAATTTCTGCTGCTGGATTCATTCTGCTTTACACTGAAAAGGCTTCAAGAATCATAAAATTTAACAAGGCAATATAACACCTCACAAGTAGGTGCATAAAGTTAAGTGTTACCATGTGCACCTCTGCATGTGAGTCCATGTGTGTGTAGTCCAACGGGATATTACATTTTCTCTTTTCATTACAGTATGTGGGGATCAGCAGTAACAGATGCATTTAATCTGACTCCCTCTCCAGGTTTCTGTGTGTGAATGCCTGTGCGTTTTGTGTGTGTGCGTGTGTGTGTGTGTGTGTGTGTGTGTTTGTGTGTGTACCTTGACAGTTGGGGTAGGAGTGGAATCCAGATCTGCACTGTTCACATCGAGGTCCCTGAAACTCAGGTTTACACAGACAGCGACCGGATGCATCGCAGACTTCAGGGAGAGAGCCGACTGAGCTGCAACCACACACTGGAGAGAGAGAGGGAGAGAGGGAGAGAGAGAGAGAGAGAGAGAGAGGAAGAGAAGGAGAGAGAGAGAGATGAAGATAGAGAGAGAGAGAGAGAGAGCGAGAGAGAGGGAGAGAGAGAGAGAGAGAGAGAGAGAGAGAGGACATATTCAACAAAATATCTGTTTTTAACTGATGATGTTTCAGATATCTGCTCATTCACAAGTGATTCCTTTCTATGCTAAGATGACACTTTACAGTGTTTTTCATTTGAAAGAGAGACTGGCTCCCCAGTCTCACCTGGTGTTAAACATGACAATGACACACATGATCATCGCTGGAATTTGCGTTTGCACCTGGAATTAACAGGCTTTCTTGTTTTGTCAGGTGATATGGAATAAATCCTCTAGTGCAGTTCATGCAGTTTTACATTACAGCATCTAAATATTGGTATACTACACTTTTGGAAACTAAATCATGAAATCATTTATGTATGGACAGAATAACCAGAGAGGAATGTCTGTTTCTGACTAGTCGAGCAAACTAAACACCTGACAAATCAAATGTCTTCATCGCATTGATGAAAAAAATCCAACATTGTCTTCAAGTATCGTGTCTAATATTATTTAGGACAAAATGATTTGTAGGTGTTGCCGATGGTATCATGATGTTGTCAGCTTTTCATTGAACTACTCGCAGCATCCAAATCACTACATACTAAGTAACTAACATGTTGTCTAACGAACAAACAGAGATAGACTGGATCCCCCTCTATGTAGAAAGAGACGATAAATGATCATCTGAAGAATATAATATATATAATATATTTTTCACATTATACTTTGTTTCCAACTGCAGAGAGAGAGTCGGCGAGAAAGAGCAGCCACGAGCGACTCACGTTGGCAGAGCGGGTAGTTGAAGTAGCCCGGTGCACACTGGTCGCACTGGTAGCCCTGGAAACCGCTCCGACACACACTGTGACCGGTCACCATGTCACATGACCCATCCAGACAGCCGGGGCCTGAACACTGACAGGCTGGATGGACACACACACACACACACACACACACACACACACACACACACACACACACACACACACACAAAACACAGACCAATAAATGACACATCTTAAAGAAAAGGACAGACAAGAGCAGTGTACAATATTTGTGAATGTCTGTTTGTTTGGACACTGAATTTACTTGAAGTATTTTGAAGATGACTGTGTGTTTACCGGCCTCACTGACTGAAGGAAAGGTGGAAGAGTGAAACTATTAACAGTGATTAGCACATCTTCGTGGAATGCTGTTTACTCAGGAGTGTGTGTGTATGTGGGGTTACTCCTGGGTGGCAAACTAACAGGATAAATAAACAAAGCGATAAATAAAGTGCCTGGAATTTCTGGCTCTGTTTGTGTATTTGTATTTTTGTCCGAGCGTTTGTGTGTGTGTGTGTGAAACAAATGGGCCACAACCCATGACACTCAGCAATAAAATAGCTGTAAATTTTGCAGTCTGGTGATTTGAACAAACTCCCAAAGTGACCATTTTCAATTCATCTTCAACAGGGGCTTTCTGTCCCAGAATCATCATCCTCATCATCATCATCTAAAATGTGATTAAAACATCACAATCGTAGTTTCTTCTTGTCTAGTGCCAAAAAGTGCCATAAAATGTTTTGTGACCTGTATTTTTGTCCAAACAAACATCACGTCAACAAATTGACAAACCTTTATATTTATTTAATCCATTAGTTGATCAGCAATTATTGGTTGATAACTACTTAATTGTTTGTCAATTTTGAATTCCAAAAATGTAATCGCAGGTCCAAAATTTGAGAATATGCTGCTTTTCTTGGTCTTACCCTTTTAGTAAACTGAAAATTTTTGGACTGTTGGTTGGATAAAACAAAGATGTGATTGAATTTTTCAGAGTTTCCTGATGTTTTATTGGCTGAAGGATTCATTGATTAATAGAGAAAGTAACTTATGAATAATGAAAATAATCCTTCGCTGCAGCCCTGATATGTCCGTCTCTCACCCTGACAGTTGAGTCCATAGAAACCCGGAGCACAGGTGTCACAGTGGTCACCAGTGAAACCTGGCTTACAGATGCAGGTTCGAGTTCGGGGGTCCGGCCTGCACGAGTTATCCACAGTACCCGCTGCACTGCACTCACAGTCTGCAGAGAGAGTACAAACCTGTTTGTTGGAGTTTGATAAATTGT
Source organism: Xiphias gladius (assembly GCF_016859285.1). Classification (NCBI taxonomy): domain Eukaryota; kingdom Metazoa; phylum Chordata; class Actinopteri; order Istiophoriformes; family Xiphiidae; genus Xiphias; species Xiphias gladius. Next base: position 27,577,078 of record NC_053417.1, on the reverse strand, counting down.
CAATAATATTACTTTCCTCATGATGAGAATGAATTTCTCTTTTACTTTCCAAATGATATTTATAACAGACAAAAGTCCCCCCAGTAAACCAAACATGAACGGGCAGAACCCCAGAAGGTGGATATGCAGCCCATGAAAAACATGCATGTGTGAGGTTGGACTGAGCAGCGTCTTGGTCCATCTTATCACATTCCACCGAAATTCCTTTCAAACTACAATGATTTTCCCAGAACTCCCCTTCTGACGTCAACCAAAACAATCAACAGCCCAAGAGGTGAGAAGAAAGTGTGGGAAAATGCAAATATCAGAGACAAGGAGGAATGGCTGTAGTCAAGTGTCAGTTAACTGTACTTCATTTTCCTTTTTCCTTGTTTTCTTTTATTTTTTTCCACTGCTTTCCTTAACTGAGCCCATTTATTGTAAACACACTGCAGTAGTTTAGGTATAAGAGAACTGAAACCTTGACGGTGCTTCAGCAGCAGCACAACACTACACAAAGAAAAGGAAATAAACCCCAGAACAGGGCAGAGAGACTAAATTTAAGGTCTTACTGATGATCTCTCCTGCTGGTTTTGCCTCGCCGTTGTTGTTGGTGGGATAGGTGGGGATGGCTGGTGGAGAGAAAGAGTGAGATTAGAAGCCAGGAAATAATTCACAAGGTTTCTCTGAGCGATTTTTTCCGACTTTTAATTGCTTGCACCGATTCTGTCAAAGCTCGGTCTCTTCAGGTACCGAAATCCAAGCCCAGACAGTTTCTTTCGAGGTGTTTTCTGTTGCTCTAACTCACGGTAACAGTCAGGGAAGTTGATGAAGCCGCTGGCGCAGGAGTCACAGTTCTCCCCGGTGTAATTCGGTTTGCAGAAACAGCGACCGGTCAGATCCTCACAGGTACCGTCTGTAAACTCTGACTGACAGTCACAGGCTGCAGGGAGGCAGAGGGAGATACGGCAAAGGATGGATATTTTATCTTCGCCTTTGACAAGTAAATGCTCAGAATTAAGTTTCGTGTCCATCTGATCTTGTCATCCGAGGGACGACTGTCACTCACGTGAACAGGCCAGCGGGGAGTCAATGGGGTGGTCAGGTGACCTGTAGTAGGTGGGGATGCAGCGCTCACAGTTGACTCCAGTGGTGTGATGCTGACAAGGAAAAGTTTCCAGAACAGTTACCTCATCTTGACTGTAATCAATAACAAAACTCAATAACTTCCTGACTTTCCCTTTTATACTTTTTTTTATAAAATCTTAACCATCTGCAGTCTGAAGCCGTTGTTGTCTGATGCAGCATCACCGAACCGTTTACGACTGAACACAGTGTCAGTTACCTGACAGTTGAGGCAGACTCCCCCTCCTCTGTGGTGGCCGTGGACATCGATGCTGCCCCTCCTCTGATCAACTTCGGGGTCGTAGTAACAGTCGAACGAATGGCGGTGACAGTTACACGCTGAAACACACAAAATGAAACACAATATAACAGTTCGAATATGAAACAGAGCAGCTAATAAATACAGATAGAATGTCGATATCTGAAATATCAATACCTGCAGTGTTGGCAAAAAAGACTAAATGACAAATACACTAAAATGACGACCAAACTAAATTAGGGTAAGTGACAAAAGTCTAGCTTGACCACGGAGCTCACTTTTGGTGACCACAAATAGCATTTTAATGACTAATTTCATAGTTTGTATTGAGTTGTTATCATTATTTTCATTAAGAAAGGAGAGATTTAACTCATTTCTCTCTGAAATTTAGATTTTTATTAACAAATAAACAAGTATTTAGTATATGTATGTATGTATATAGGTATCTACAGTATAATTATTAGACAACATTTGGAAATCCCAGTCAACTTTAAATCATATCATGAACTAAACAGTATCCAACCTTCTCGATCTTTTCACAAGTAGGTGAATCAACAAAAAACAAGAATGCACAGTTGCACGAATGCTCACACACACACACACACACACACACACACACACACACACACACACACACACACACACACACACACACACACACACACACACACACACACACAAAACCTTCTGAAACAACAGTGTAAACATTCACCTGGGGGGTAAAAAACCGTTGCAAGTCAAAATTGAAGAAGCAGGAAAACAGGAAAAAGAGAATAAAGAGCAGGATAACCAGAAACAAGACAAGACAAAAAGGCCAACTAATTAGTTACACACTTAGTTGCTAAAAAGTACAGTAGAGAATAACCCATTCAAAAACTGAAGTGTATTGTATGTGACATTTGAACCAACCTCAGACATTAATCTCAGTCTGCTCTATGAAGTCACTTCAAATACAGTTGTTCTGAAATCTGTTTCCTCTGGCAGGTGTCCATTTAGCGTGGGCGATTATACACTAAAGATCATATTCAGCATGTTCCCAAACAAGTCAACAAAGACTGAAATGAAAGAAGCTGTAATTAAAACAACCACACAGACTTAATCTTTTCTGGAAGGAACATTTGATCAAAGTCAGTAATCAGATCCTGCAGTAGCCTAAAAGAGACTGCACCAGTCTTTGATGACAGTCAAGGACTGAATAAATAGGGTTTATTCAGTCATGGGCTTTTTGTGATGTGGTGAGAACTAATAAGGCGTTCATTCAAAGAGTCAAGAAAAACAAGATAAGACGAGCTGACGAGTTTGATTTTAACCCCCCCGTGCATGCGTGTATGTGTATTACTGTATATACTTTTAAGTATAAAAGTACTTTGGACACAGAAGCATCCGCTTTTGAAATTACCCACGCACATGTGACAATTAAATTCAGCCAAGCTTAAATATCCATTCATCCACCGCTCCTCTTCAGGTTCTCGTCCCATGCAGGGTGGTAGAGGGCTGTAGCATATCCCAGCGTGCACAAGAGGCGGGGTACATCCTTAACGGGTCGCCAGTTTATCGAAGCGTTAACATACACGCAAAGCTCGTTTTTCTTTATCCTTACAGTACATGTCACCTTATTCATAAGCTAGTGATATAAAATGTAGGGGTGTGTTTGGAATATAACATAAATGTCATATGTCACATAACTCTGATGCTACATTGCATTGAATCCATTATATTATAGATATTAGGTACACACGTGTTTTTTGTGCTTTCCATTTTGCTGTGGAGCAACTGGTTTCTCTCTGGTTCAACATATAATCGATTTGACTTCAGTCTTACTTTTTACAAGCTCTCATACTGTCGCCAAAAAAAACAAAAACAAAAAAACTCTGGGCTACCACAACCTTTGGAGAAGAAGGAGAAGAGGAAGAAGAAAAAGAAAATGAAAACAACGAGGAAATGACTCGTTTTAGTGGCTGTGTAACTGATGCCTTTGATTATATGAATAAAGAAAACAGGAGTTTAATGGCCCAAATTTAACCTTAGCATTAGACAGAAGATTCCATGTATCTCTTAACTAATCTAAGATACAAGAAAGAAAATTGTATCCTAGAGAAGTACATGTGCACAAAGCCCAGACCAACCTTTACTCTTCACACAGGGCCAGTGAAACCCTGACAGAGTTTTCCCTTCTTATCTGCCCCTCAGCGCCTGAGAGGTGCTGGCTGAACAAACCAGCGCTCCTTATCCTCCAGCTCTGACTCCAGCCTGATTGTGCTGAGTGTTTTTTTCTCAGATGAGCCAAACTGGAAGGTCTTTTTTTTCTTGAAATGACCAAAAAAAAAAAACAACTCTAAAAAGACTTCTGACAGCGATCCAGCGTAGTCACTCAGTCAAGTGTTTAGCAAGGCAGACCAGAATAACTAAACTTGTGAAAAGAGAATCAAAGTCCTGCTCCCAGAGCTACACCACCCTCTGCACCACTAATCTCAGCCAGATTATATATTTTCTCATGGACGGTTTATTTAAGCAGTCTTTCAAAAACACTGGGGTTTTCTGTACTGGTTTGTAAAATTCAACAGCTACAGCTCCCATGACACTTTGACAGAACTTCTCCCTGGACTCACCGGATATGAAGTCGTTGAGTCCCAACAAAAGCGTTTCTGCTACAGTATGTTCAACCCTCTGGCTCTGATATTGATCGTATGCGATTTTTTGATTGATTTTTTTCATCTATTCTCAGTCTCACTCCGGCAGCAGCCTCTCTCAGACTATAGCTGGCTAGAGAGGTGTGAAAATGTAGCTTTGGAAGTTATTAATGAGGATATTTAGCATCTGGGCATAAAAAATTCAAGTTTCATGCATCAAGGGGTTATTCCAGCAATTAATGCTGCACTTTCACAAAAGCTGATGAACTCGTAAGAGTCAGTTAAAAAAGACCGCTCAAAATAGAGACCGTTCGTCTCTATTATGGGTTGAGCTCCAAAAATATTGGATCCTACATTTCCCCTAATGCAACCTAATCGTGTTGATCATTAGACCCTCTTGACTTCTGAATTCCATCTTTTTTCAAACTCCACACTTCCTGTTTTTAACACTTTTTGTCAAAACGATTGAGTCTCATGCCCAAGTCGAGATTTTTTTCAGACTTCGGAGAGCTCCTCCCGAGCTACGGGGGACATTATACGACTGTTTTCACAGACTGAGGAGTACGTCTGGCGACATATAAACCGCACTTCAAGTGTAAAATCTGTGGAGTGCCCCTTTAAGTGACATGCCTCGGGATAAGACGAGATAAAATTCTAAAGAAATTGAGTACGTACAGCTTTGCCCAAAACAATCTAATCTTCGTTATATCTGGGTGAAAAAAATCCTAGTACACAAACTGTGATTTGCAGCGTCAACAGAACATTATCCACCACAGTCTCACTGAAGCTTTGAAAGCAACCTTGCAGCACTGCAACAAAACCTGCATCTCCCTGTCTCTGTTCATATCATGTTGACCTTTCCTGACCCTTTCGCTGTTGTGATACCCATGCTGTTCCTTGTTAAATATAACTGCAGCTTTGATAACAGTTGACTCTCACATGTAAATATAACCAGCGTTTTGATAACACCAAGTTCACCCCGACAGACTCAAACAGAAAACATTCAGAGAGATTGTTTGAGGGCACGATCAAAGCTTTTGGCTGATAATCAGCATGAAATCAAGTCATCCATGTTCATGACTCAAAAATCTCAGAAATCTCAAACCCACTTTGTGTATTTTTAACATATAAAATGCCTGAATCAGTCTGCATGCATCAGGAATTATGAACAAACTCTAAAAATTGCTGGCATTTATCTCCGTTCCACGATGACTTTCAATGGAGGGTTTTCCACCCAAACCCACTACTTCCTGGTTTCAATTATCAACAGTAGTGCCAAAGAGGTGTTGGTAACTACTCTGCATCGGCTGGAGGAAGATCTCAAAGTGAAAAGGCATCTCCAAGCACAAATAGGGCAGGAAAAGTGAACTGAAATGTTCAAGATATGTTGAGCATACTCATGTATACTTAATCAGACGGCCTGAAGCATTTTTTCCAAAACCAGACACTGTTGTGTGATGTGCATGTGTGAAAGTTAATAAGAAAAGCCCACATGTGTCTTCAGCTTCATTAAATTAAGGCCAACTAGTTCTGTTGAACCACCACATTCCTCTGCAGGGATCAGTGCTTTAACCCTGTGTGTGTGTGTGTGTGTGTGTGTGTGTGTGTGTGTTTGCGCAGCATGAGTATTTCTACATATGCTTGTGTATGTCAATCCATTGTATCAGGCTGTACTCACGTTCACACTCGTTGGCGCTGTAGGTTGTGGCTGGTTTCCATGGTAACTGGTTGTATCCAGGGCAACACTGGTCACAGGACACGCCACAGGTGTTATGCTGACAGTCGCACTGTAACCTGTAAACAACAACACCACCAACGACAGTATGAGAACAAAAACAACAAACAGCGTTGAAAGGATACAGCGATACCACACAACCAAAGTCTGACTTTAAGTTTACCTCTCAATGTAGTGTTTACACTGTAACACACACACAAGCACACACCTGTGCAGACACACTCAGACAGAAAAAGGCTGAAATATGCCATGGTATGTGCCTCTCTCAGCCAATTGTGTTTTGGGTAAAACATCATTTGAACTTTCCCCAAAAGTTCACATTCCTATACCTCTTACCCTGCTATTGTCACCTCAAAGAGAGAGAAAGAAAGAAAGAAAGAATGAATGAAAGAAAGTGAATGAAAAGAGAAAAGTGTAAATAGACCCCCGTAACAATGAAGGAGTTAATCTTTCTCCTTCATCGACAGCGGCTGACCGCTTCACCCAGGCTTTTAATCCGATTAGTCTGTAAACCTGCAGCCTGTGGAGTGTGGCCAAAACACAGCAGGGAGAGAGTGAAAAACCCTCTTAAAACTATTCTCTCGTCTCTCCGTGTCCTCTTTACCGTTCAAAGAGAGACAAACACAGATGACTGGAGTCACGGGAGAGAGAAGTCTGATCAAAAGGAAGGAAAAAAAACCCACTGAAAAATATTTTTACTCTCCTTTTACAGTCATTTGACTCCAGTCCCAAAACAGCCATTTTCTAAGAAAAGGTCAGATGACTCAAACTGTAACTGAAAGCACAGGTGAAAAGTGAATGTACAGAAACAATGAGCTAGTTGTTCTGTTTTTTCTTTTATGTTTTTTTTTTTTAACACCTTCTCCTGAAGGAGAAATGAGCATGAAATAAGTAGCTGCAGGGGGAAACAAATGGACTTGATCTTTACAAGACCAAGGGAAACCCCTAAGTATTGCTCTTGATCCCACATTTACCCACTTTGATTAAGAGAATCAACCCCTGAATGATTTAAACCTTTCAATTACAGGCCAAAAACTGCTTGTCCTACTTCTCTTTATCTGCTTCTTAAAGTTAAGATACTTTAAGATAGATTTAAACATGAAATGATTGCACGTATTGTTTTTTTTCCCCCAGAGTAAACACAGCTATATAAAAGAGCTCCATCACACCCCCGGAAAAATCTAGTTTTTAGTGACCATCCACGGTTTAACTGCTGTTATATACAGGTGTACTCCAGGACCCTGTGACATCACTGCTGGGTGGAGTTAAAGGTACAACCACACACATGTCTGACCAACCAACAGTGTTGCTGGCTGTGGTCTGAGGTGAAAAATGTTTAACCAGGGGACGCAGCTTTTCGGCCTGGTGTTAAGTTACTCATTAAAGTCAGGGAACATTTTCATTTAAGAGTCAAGACGGATTATATTGGGCTGCCTAGAGTAGCCTGTTTCAATACGCGCTGTAGGGTTGCAACTAACGATTATCTTCACTAACAGTTAATCTGCTCGTTGTTTACTCGATTAATCGATTAATTGTTAAGGCTATGAAACGTCAGAAAAGAGTGAAAAATGTCCATCCCAGTTTCCAAGATGTGCATCCAAGTCCAAGATGACGTAGAGTTTCGGACCAACAGTCCAAAACCCAAAGATATTCAATTTAATGTGATAAAACACTGCAAAAAGATGGAAATCTTCATATTTTGTGAAGCTAAAAACAGCATTTTCTTTGCCATTTTTACATAAAAATGACTTTAAAGTTAAATCCATTATCAAAATATGTCCGTTCCACGTAGAATATAGAAAAAAAACAGCCTGATTACCAATAAATAACATGGTTATTTAAGGAAGTTTTTTCCTTAAATTTACTCCAAATAACCTTGACTCAGGTATTGGTATTACTCGAGTCAAACCACGTCACTAACCTTTCCGGTAAACACGAAAATCAAACCCTTCCTGTACCTCACAGGAAGAAGCCACCACGCGCTGGGCCAACCTTCATATTTTTACTTGAGGTTTTCAAGTGAGAAAAACAGCTGGCAGCTGTTTTGGAAATCAATGTCGAAATAAACTGAGGCAAGAGATAAGACACACAGCTGCAGAACCATGCTTGACTTGGTCTCTCATGCCTGGTTGAAGTAGCTCTCACGTTTATAGAGTTGTGAGTTGGCATTTGTTTCAGATTTGGGTTGACATCACCATGCATTCAATTCTTGAAAGGTCAGAAATCCTAATAACACATGGTATATTTAAATACGTTTCCATTTGGATGCTATTTTAACCGTTTGAATTGTCTTAAGGCTCTCTTGGAGGGCCGTTCTGCTGCGCTCTGGTCTGTGCTGATAACACATCTGTGTATTTTGTTTCAGCAGGTCGATTGTGTTTCCAGCTTTCACCTTTGCTATCAGATTAATTCATTCAGTCAATCTCTCTCAACACACACATGCTTTAATTCACACGCTCCCTTGTGCATCCTCTAACTCTCTGGCTCTCCATCCCGCTTTCCTTTCCTTCTTGGCGATCAGCACTGTTGAGGTATTTTAGGAAAGGACTTTGAATGGAGGGTTTCCGCCCCAAACTCACTACTTCCTGGATTCGATTATTACCTGCGGACCAGCAGCTTCCTGACCGAAGCAGATTGAACTTGTTTCATTACTCACAGGAGTATCCAGCTGAACTTAGTTTTTCTGTTTACATAAAATCTCTTAACTGTTTGACATTACAAGGACACACACACACACACACACACACACACACACACACACACACACACACACACACACACACACACACACACACACACACACACACACGCACGCTGTAAACCTTTCTTACAAGGTTTACAGTTAAGTGACTCCCTGTGGTGCCATTCCTAATTTATGTACTTAGAAAAAATCTTTTCAAACAGGAAGATTTTACTTTACATAAGGTACTGTAATCACGGGTTCCAAAAAGCTGTCAATCAAAAAAAAAAAGTATATTTATTTGTTTATTTTTGAGGTGTCCTCCAGGCAAAATATCTAATCAGAACATGTTTTACTCTGTTTTTCTACTTCACTCTTTTCTAAGACAGAGAATTTGAGCTCTGCCGTTACATTGGATGGAGAGACTACAGCAATTATACAAAAGCCATATCTTGAGTCTGTATCTCGTAGACACTGTTAAGAGTTCAGCCTCAGACAAAATTCGAGTCAACCTCCTGTCCTGTGTGTGTCTGTCAGTATTTGTAGCAGGGTTTGGAGCAGACAGATGTGGAGGACTGTGTGTTTGATGAGTGTTTGTAATATTTCTGAAGGCCCCAAAGTTATAGTAAGAAGACTTGTGTATACTTTCACATATCTGCTTGCACGCATATTATCACAGGCTTGCACACACATGTTCACACGCATATGCAGAAGACCTTCTCCCCTAGATGTGTGATGTACTTCTTAGCCGAGGGCTGTGATAATTAAAACTCAGCCTTTGTGCAGAGATCTTATGAATTCTCCTTTTCTTACATTCTGCTTATACAATTAAGACCAACTTCAATGCATACTGTGCCCAGTTTAGGTGATGTAAGATGAGTTTTCACCAGTAAAGTATGAAAAAATGACAAATGTGTAGGACTGTTTTATTTGTCTTATGTTAATACCACCACCCTGCTATTGGCAGGTTAAAACTAATTCTTAGAATCTTCAATTTGCAGAACTACACATTTAAAATGGCATATAAAATATCTTCCAAAACACAATACTTTGCAATTCATACCAAGTCTAAAACACACCGAGGTATTTTAAATGGCTCTAATTGCGTAGTTCAGATTTCATACCTTATGTGTTTTAATCTCTTTCTGACACCCTCAGTGCAAACTGAGGTATATGTTTATGCTGCATAAGTGTTTATACTGCCACGATAATGTATGGAAGTTTAACAGTGTGTGTCTGTAGGCTGATGATGAGTAACCTACAGGGAGAACAGTCAAACTAAATATACGGCACCTCCTGAATGAGGATCATTTCTGGGGTCTGGGTTCACTCCCTTTTTGTGGGATTAGAGGGATTTCAGCAGATTATAGTAATAAAGACCATTGATATTCATCTCTTGAAAATAAATTGGCCATCGATATTAATCCACTAATTCTATGTGCACTGTACTGTATATGTTCGAATGTATGCAGACCGAATGTGTTTATATTGTAGATGTCATGTTAATAACATGGATGTTTAACAGAAAAAGTAACCAGAGGTTTTATATAGCGGGCCCAAAATATAACATTAGCCCATATCGAGTTACAACAGGCACTTGCTAACATTAAAACATTAGTAAACAATGACATGTGCAATATAATCAATGTAGTCTGTGATGATTTTACCTGGCTAAACATCTAGATACATGTGGATAAACAATATAAATTACAGGTGACAATAAGGTCAGCTGAAAATAAGGGTTCATGGTCCTATGTACTAAGTTTTGATAAAGTCAGACAAACTCTAACTGTACAAAATCCCTTATTTGTTCTTCTTTAAGAAGGGATTAGAACAAATAATAGCACATTTGATGCCTAATTAGGCATGTGTTCAGACACTATGTTGGACCATGTTGTTACCATCTGGCTTGGTCACAGTCTGTTCTGTTCAGCACCATTTGGTTTCACTTTGCTGCATCACCTCCAGTACAGGATCAGAGCACAGAGAGGTCAGGCTACATCTGGGTTAATCATTAGCACAGCTGGTGTTTGTGTGCGTTTAATTAAATGTAATTCAGTCTGATCCTGTATGTTTGTAACTGTGATTGTTGGGGGTTGGGGGCGAGAGAAAACAGACCTTTCCTATGGGTGCCACTGAGGTGTCGGGACAGTAACTAAAGAAAAGGAGGAAGGAACTGTGGAGGAGGAGTTGCTGCGTGTGATTTTTTTATTCCATGGCCAACGAAGATTCTGACTGTTTGGAAGGGGCTGATTAACTTTTAATGAGCCAACAGTTTAACCGGACAGAAATGACGTAGGTGTTTGTTAGCCATTCTAAATGAATGTGCCAGTATTCAACTGTAGTTAAAGACAGCAACAGTTGAGCCTCAGCGAAAGAGCTTAGAACTAGGGTTATTAGTGTAACCACCGACAACGGTGGGGGGATAAACAGCTTCTCACTGAGAAACACGCAAAATTAATTTTAAATGTTTATCATGTTCACGTGAATCCGAGAGTCCGAATCAAGTGAGGACCTGAATAATGCTAGTTTTGGTGAAACTGGTAGCCCGTGTCCTGTTCAGCTAGATGTTGCCTAGCGATGCAGAAGACAGCACGTCTGAGGCTCAGGGACTGTATTTTATAATGTTTAAAAGAGGAAACTGAGATCAAAATTTGTTTCATGCTTAAATCAATGACTGATATCATTAGCTTAATTATATATGACATTTTGTTGGAAAGTGGCCAGGGTATTAACAGGATAATACCCTCTAAGTTTGTATGTAGATGATTGTAATGGATGAGACGGGGGCTAAGAACCACCTGAGGCAAATATAGTAAATACTGTACATTCTACATTCAAGTGATTTCTAGCAGTGAATGAGAGCCGACATACCTTGGCAATATTTTCCAATTCTTTGCTTTACTATGTCTTATGTACTGACGTATATACTAAATGTATGTATTAAATATGTACTAATCTAGTAATTCTTCAAAGTAAGCTTGAAATTAATATTGGCAAGGCTAATGATTTATGACACTGTAAAGCAGGGTATGCCATTTGGTAGACTCCATGATAAACATTGGTGTCTGCTTAGTTAACGTGCTGGCTAGTTAGTAGCAAGTAGCCACTATAAACAGGATTATATGAGGCTTCTAAGCAGTGTTGGGCAACTCACTTGTAATCAATTACTCATCCCATAATAGCCATTAAAAAGTAATTACATTACTTTACTAATTACTAACAGAAAAAAGTAATTAGGTACTTGTCTTGTTACGTTTCTTTCACTGCTCAGTGCGGATACGTCAAAGTTGCTTTTAAACAACTCCACACCACACACTGCAGCTTTCATATTTTTAGGGAAAAGCTGATAAATACCAACGCTTTAATGATATGGAGGTTTCCAGTGACCATTAACAACCACCTTATTCCTGCTGACTGCACACGGCTGCCCACAAGTCCCGTCCTCACACTGAGGCAAGGTTCACACACCCTCCAACTCAGCAGCTTACTGGTGGATAATGTTTGCACGCCAGTTAAGAGCAACTTTGAAGTTAGCGGGAGTCGCATTTCTCCTCTTTTGGTAGAGGATAATCATCCCCCCCAAACCGCCAGCTCTTGCTTCTTGCATCTAATATGTATCAGACCAGTGTCTCCACTGGAAGCACAGGGATGAAATTAATATCAATCTCCATCAAAGTCCTGATAAGAAAGCAAACAAACTCAAAGAAACAATGTGACTGAGATTAGTAACTCTGAATTTAGAACTACTTGCTAATTCTCCAATTAACCTCCTTCATATACCACGAGCAGTTGGATTTATCACACAGCTGCAACAATAAAACAATAATTTCCTAAATCCCAAGAATACTGAGACAGAATAAAAACCCGTTCTCCCTCTGAGAAATGTTCTCAATCAGCAACAAGCCAGGCATATTCCATGGAAAGCTAACACAGTGCTGAAGCTGGCAACTTAAAGAGAGTGAGTGGAAAAAAAAAAATACTTTGATCGATTTCCCCTTTAGCTATGGGTGTTTGGGTTTACCAAAGAACAGACTGAGCTTCAGGAGACAGATGGTGTTTAATTTGTGACTCATTCGGATATTTCACACATAAAAGAATGATTAACCTTAATGGAAAAGGTAATCACTGAGAGATGAATCCTTTCAAACTATTTAAAGTACTCTTAAAATATAATCCCTTCCTGGAAAAAGGAATTTAAACAATTACAGTTGTGATAATGCAGTGGATCTAAATATGTGGTTTAGGGGGAATTCTGGTATTTTAAACAGTCAGAGGAAGGCAGATTGATTTGTTGCAATTTGGTTTGTATTTTTATAAAAAAGCTCCAAGCATTCTAAAAACTTGCAAATAAAGGGTGAAAATCATATCACTCGAGTCCGTCAAGCAGCGTTAGAGCTGTATACAGCTGATATGACTTGTTCCATGCGTGCAGGTGTTTGATGGAAACACGGGATGAGGAATTCAAGTAAATCCCTCCTGACCTCATCAAGTGTTTGGAGATACTCTGTCTGGTTTGTGTCAGAGAGCAGGAATGTAGAGCAGAGAGCTCGTGCTTGATCTGAAAACTTACATCAACCCCGGACTTTGTTTAACGTTGTTAATATCCAGCAGGTGCGTTGTGGGCGACAGCAGGTCTGCTGACTGGAGGTCTGTGTTTAAAGGCAGCAGGTGACTGAACGGTTCAATCTGCAGCTGAACGGCTAATAACGTCATGACTGATGGAAACTCAACTGTTTGCAGTTTAAACGCCACAAAACACAGACTGCATTATGATGGAGAGTGTGCTGGGCAGCCCAGCTCACAGTGAGATTATCAGTTTAAGTGATGCAGATGTTAGTTTTAGGTTTTCCCAACATTCTGATGGAAGCCGAACATCCACAGTTCATGTGAATCAATTTAAGAATTTGAATTTGTGAATCAATCGTTGTGGTTAGGGCCTGTCATATATGTTTTTCTGTTGATTTAATTTAATCTTTTTGCTGTCTTTTTGTTGTTGTTGTTTTTCGGTATCATTGTTAGTCGACCTGCAACCTGATTTATTCCAATGTCAACTGTTACTGGAACACTTCAAGCGTAAAGCACCAAAATATAAAAATATAAAACGTAATGTTGATATTTAGAGCCACTAGGGCTATTCAGTCTACTATTAGTGAGGCAGAAAACTACAACTGCAATCTGTCTGAGAAACACTGTGCAAGTATTTGTAAGAAGCAGTGCCGTCAAACTACATCAAAATACCAAATCTTCAACGACAAAACAAGATCAGCTTGATCAACCCTATCCAAGTTGCAGGAAGGTGCATAAACAGAAAGCATGGCTGTGGAATGTAACCAGTAAAAAAATGATCACTCACTGTTTCATCTGTTACCAACGGCATGTCCTTGAAATATTTTCACGTCTTTAGTCTTTTAAAAATGTTGTTGTCCTACTGCAATTTTGTCTCTTTCTTAAATTCTGGGCTGCTCCCTCCTCATCCTTCCTCTTTTCAATAATATAAATGCATTTGGTCTTGCTTTGCTTTTTACTGCTTTTCATATTTCACTCTCTACAGTACCTCGCCTCTCTGTCTCTAAACTTTCCTGCAAAACTCACTGACATGAACAATGAGTGAATGGTCTAATTTTCCAGTGTCAGGCTGTGTCATTTGATTTATAATCAGAGCAGAGGAAGCCTCCAGTTAAAAGAAAAAACACATGTTAAGACTTGTCAAAGTACAATTTTATGTATTTATGTTTTAATTGATTTTGTCATTAAAGTCAAATTAAAGTACAGTGACATTTAAACTTGGTGCCCTTGTGATGAAATGTCTCATATTTGTTCGAGTAATTTATGTTGTATTTATGTTTTATGTTGTTGCAATTTATGTTCCATTTACCATGATTTTTTCATTATTGCATTGTATGTGCTATGGTGTATTATGAAAATGGTCTTGAGTTAATAAGTCTGAATCTAAATCTAAAGACTATTGAGTCCTGGATGGAGGTGAAACTCTCCTGGTTGAATTATCAGTACAGATACAGTAAAGATGAGCAACAGTGTCATAAAAAGTCGGGTTCTTCCATAGTAAGTCAAAGGTACAAGCTCATACACATGAAAACTTAAGGAGAGAAGTCAACTACAACTCCCAAGGAACTTGTCAGTACAAAACATCCAATTACGGAGTTTATATGCTTCTGCTGCATGTGCCACTAGCAATGTGCAGAAGCTAAAGTTTAAACTTCGTAGAAACGGGATGAAAAATTCAGCAGTTAAAATCAGTTCACTCTAGATTCTGGCTCAGTTTTGGAAGAATTTGGCGACCATGGTCTGATGTTTTGCTAATACTGAATCCTGAATTTGCAATAGTTCTGATTCATGTCTTAAGCTAGCTTCTTCCGCTAAGCAGCAGAAGCTGAGGCTCATGTGTACTGCAGTTTTTAGAGCCTTCTCTCACGCCTGTCTGAACTGTCTGAAAGAAAAAAACAAAAAACAAAAACATGATTTCTCAGAAACGAAGCAGAAATAATTAAATCTGAAAGCCCTTATATAAACCTATGGTACTGTGTGGAACATTGCCTCATTTTACATATTTTTTCACAACCCCTTGAGAGATCCTAACCCCCAGATCAACAACCGAAAATACGGCCACCTGTGTCTCTGTATCTACTGTCAATCTAATCACAACTTAAATATCTCCTGCATGATGTCAGGGTCACGGTGTAAACACGTCCCATCGGCAGAATATTTGCCCCCACTGTGCATCATACTATCCGCCGATCCCACCACCCCTCCCCCGTCTCCCTCTCCTCCCTCTAGAATCCCTCTTTTACTCCCAAATTCCCAAATCTGTCATGTGCAACAACATGGAAAGGGCTACATCACCGGCTAGATCACCGGCTTTCCAAGCGACTGTCCCCAGATTCTCTGACGAGCGTGAATATCGCCGCGTGTGTGACCGTCTGTACGTGTGGGATTAAGAGAGAGAAAAAAAGGTGACAAATAATGGAAGAATGGAAGTGTGTGTGTGTGTGCCAACGAACAGGCGGCTATTTAATCGCTCATGGCCTTGTGCATGTGACTCATGTTGGACTTGACAGAGTAATGATGGCTTATTGTAAAATCCTCCACAGCCTCCAGGTACGGTAGCAACACACACACACACACACACGGACACACGCAAAGAAACTGCACACACACCTGCTTATATACTCATACAATCCACACGTGACACGCAGTTACAGCCGCGCACATTCACACATATTATTAAATTAATCACATACTGCCTGAATTTCTCACACACACACACACACTCACACACACACACACACACACACACACACACGCACGCACACAGTACAGTACAGTACAGTACATGCACATGTATTAAAACAAGCTCCATCTCGTCTTGCCTCAATAATAAAAACTACATAAGGCGACAGGAAGTTTATTTGGATGGAAGTTGCAATTAGAAACTTCTCCGCCTCCAGCTGTTTCTCTCCCATGAAACTGAATGAACACACTGAGTAAAACAACAGTTTCTCTGCCTCCTCTTCCCATCATTCTCCTCTGTCAGTTACTGGCTCCTCATTTCTTCCCTGCCTGTTCTGTTTCATTTCCTAATTATTCTATTAGTCAACTATTTTGATAATTAATTTTTCATTTAAGCAATTTTTCAGTCACAAAAGCCAAACATTCCCTACTTCCAGCTTCTCCAGGATTTGAGGATTTTATGCTTGTCTTTGTCTCTTGTCACTGTTAATTCAAAATGCTTGGGTATTGAACTTTTCAATGAACACTTGCATCTATTCATAAAATGATGTTTTGGAGCTGCAACGATTAGTCGATTAATTGATTAGTCGATCAACATTAAATTAAATAACTATTTTGTCAATCGAATAATGGTTTTAGTCATTTTTAAGCAAAAATGATGAATATTTGATGGTTCAAGCTTCTCAAATGTGAGGATTTTGTACTTTCCTCTGTGATATATGACAGACAGACTGAATATGTTTGGATTTTTTACTTTTGCACAACGGTGGGAAGTTAGAACAGACATTTTTCACTATTTTCTTACATTTATAGAAGACACGACAAATAATCAGTTAATTGAGAAAATAATTGCCAGATAAATCGACAATGAAAATAATCATTGCAGCCCTACGTTGTTTATAATTCACAATGTACTACTATTATTAATTTATTTCAGTTGTTAAAATATTTATCTTTACACTCCTGGTTTTCTTTGTTAAAAAAAGATCTGAAAATTGTACGTGTTGTACTTTTATAATTGATATTTTTATTATGTCTTGTGACTCAGCACCTGACTGGCGACAATGACAATTCAGCTTGAATCTAGACTTTTACTTCATATGATGCTGTTCTCATTCTTAATGTCAAACATCGTGACTTCGTATTATGTATTACTGCTTGCATTCACCCAAAAGCTAAATTTAAATGGACATATTTACGTAGACATGACAGCTGGTTGGCGACAAAAACATGTTGCATTGGCTTCAATTGCTATAATGTATGCAGGCTAACTGGCTGAGCTATTCCCAATTCTCCCACAGCTTCATTTACTGCTCTCAGATACGTAATCACCTGCATCAGGTCAACCAGGTCACATCATTGGTGGAGTTCTACTCATGTGGCTTCGGTCCAGTTTGTTGACGTTATGTTGTTTGTTCAGATCACGTTTGATGGATGTTCCTCTTTGTTCTGATGCTTTCAGGAATTAATCAGTTTCAGACTAAACTTGCTGAATTTGTTAGGATGTCGCCCGTGCAGGCGGAAAAAAACAAGAACAACAAATGAGGCATGAGATTAACCCGAAATCAAAAGTCATACTGGCTTTCGTCCTATTGAAGAGCAATATTTCACTGACGGAGGATGAGATATTTTAATTTAATTCATTTCAGATGTCAGGTTGGTAATAGAGGCTGCATTTGTTCTGACTTGACTTGGCTTGAGATCAGCGTTTGATGTGATACTATTGGTATGAATTTGACCTAAGCTACAACCTGTAGACTCACAAACTTACTTTAGACTTGTTTCTGAAGACTTGACACTTGAGTCTTGGCCTTGGATGTTGCATATTAGTGCTTTTAAGTGCTTCATTTAAATGTACCTTCATTTTTTCCTTCATCCAAATTCCAGTTTTACTCTCTCCAGTTCTCCTTTGTTTCATCAGCAGGCTTATGTGTTATAACAAATCTTGTATCTTTTTTGCGTAACAGCTATGCAGGTATGTTGTCCTGACAAAGGCAGACAACACTGGCAGCAAATGAAACCACAGACAAGAATAACCTTAACCCCTGTGCTACAGATCAGAGTCACAGCTTGGGGATAAGAATTTTGTAATGTGTTCTTTGCAGTGTTGAGTGTGTGTTGAAATGGGTGTAAGAGTGTGTATGTGGATGACTGCTGTATCAGGTAGACATCTCTGAGTCACTGTACTAACAGCAATAACAAAAATAATTTTTATAAGTGGCTGGTGTTTACTAAAATTTCCTCTCATCTTTGTTCGGTAGGACACACACACACACGCACGCGCACGCACGCACGCACGCACGCACGCACGCACGCACGCACGCACACACACACACACACACACAGACGCACACACTAGATCTACACTACATAAATCCAGTCAAAACAACATCGGATTGTCACAAGCCTGTGAATCATGGCAGTGCAGACTGATTCACTGATTGTGTGTGTGTGAATGTGAGGGAGATGTTCACGGGTCTTTTGAAGGTTGTCTTACTTGTAGGGGTCGTTGGGATCCTTGGCGTTGCAGGCCTCAGCGTGTCCGTTACACACACAGCGTCCTCCGATACTGATGTCTTTGATACTGTAGTAATACTGCAGAAAAAAAACAACCCAAAACAGCAGTTATTACCAGCAATATTTTGTCATATTTCATGTTTTAGTTAAGGAATAGTTCAACATTTTGGGAAATACACTTATTGCTGAGAGTTAGATGAGAAAGATCGATCACACTGTGATGCCGGTATGGTAAATATAAAGCTGGGGCCAGGAGACGGTTAGCTTAGCTCAGCATAAAGACTGGAAACAGGGGGAAACAACTAGCCTGGCTCTGTCTAAAGGTTAAAAAAAAGAAAGAAAAAAATAATCCTAAAAAAATCAAAAGCTGATCAATTAACATGTTGTGCCTTGTTTGTTTATTCCATATAAAAAAAGGGATGTAAATTGACCATTTGTAAGTTTAGAGGGAGGTACGTAGTGTGCCTTATGCTAAGCTAAACTAATCGCCTCCTGGTACCAGCTCTTTTCTGACATGAGAGTATCAATCTTGATATTTGAATCTGGGCAGGAAAGGAAATCAGCCTTTATGCAAAAACGTCAAACTTTCCTTAAATTCCAGTGGAATTTGAATGTCTGATGTTTCAAAAAATACACTGCACATGATATAAAAGGATGTGATATTGTCAAAAATTGTCTTTTGTTCTTAGCTACAGCTGTGTCAAATGCGATATCAAATATTTCAAATACTGAATATTAAGTCAGAAAAAATAAAACATACATCTTGGGTCTTGGTTTGGTCTTACCCTGCGGGTGACTGTGGGGTCGCGGAGCGCCTTGCCCATCAGGTGTCCCAGCAGTGTGTTGGTTCTCAGGAAGCGGAGCCGGATGTTGGTGGCCTTGGTGAAATCCCTCAGCACCGGCGAGTAGGAGAAGTTCATCGCCCCGGGACGACCGTTCACCAGGGACACCACAATCTGAGAGAAGAGAGGAGGAGGGGGACAAAGGTATCGTCAGCTAACGAACAGATGTGGAACGTTACAGCCTGGGAAAGATGATATCAAGATGATATCAACCGAATCAAGCACAAAATATTTACCATATGATATCACGGCACAGAAAACCTGCATGTCTATTGTGACTCTGTACCGCATGATTTAATTAGTCCTTGATAATGCTGCAGGATTGTTTTTCTGACTAGTACGTGTTCTATTTCAGAAACGGTTTTATTTTCATGTACAAGTTAAGATGACTATAACATTTGAAAACTAGCATTTTGGCTATAAGGGGCAGATTTACAGTATTTTTTAATAATGTGATTAAAAAAACAATAAATGAAAAATAGATCAGAAAATAGCTTTGGAAGCTCTTTTGAATGGACATCTTGAAGATATTTAAGGCCCAATTCTACAAAATAATCCACGGGCTGTAACCAATGACTGTTTCCATTATTGATTATTCTGACGATATTTTTCTCAATGGATTGATCAATTGTCTCTGTCAAATGCCAGAAAATAGTGAAAAATATCCATCAAAATTTCCAGAGTCCAAGCTGACTTTACTTGCTTTGTCCGTCAAACAGTCGAAGACGTTGAGATTTTCCTTCACATAAGATGAAGAAACCCAGCAAATCCTCACATTGGTATAGTTGGAAGTAGGGAATGTTTGCTTGAAAAATGACAAATAATCAGTCGCTGATCGTTTTTCAGTCAGTCAACTAATCGATTAACTGACTTGTTAACTTGAATGAATTGTTTCAGCTCTACAACTCTGTACAAACACATTAAAGTATTTTATACATGAAGGCAAACATACCTCTCCATTTTCCAGTGGGACTATACGCGAGTATTCGGTGGTGCAGAAGATGTCGTCATCACTGTTGATTCTTTCGATGGTTCTCTGTCCAAAACGCTCAATACAGTCTCTCTTAGAGGCTACACAGACACACACACACACACACACACACACACACACACACACACACACACACACACACACACACACACACACACACACACACACACACACACACACACACAAATGAAAGAAAAGCAGAGAAAGGGGGAGGAAAAAAAGAAAAGGTTATAATCAGTTAAAACCACATACTGGGAAACATGTCAACATCCCCTCTTGTTAAGCTTCAGGAGTGAGAAACATCTTGTGTCATTTTAATGATGCGTCTCGGTGTGATAATTAGAGGAGGATTTGGGTTTGGTGGAGGTCTATGTTTTACCCAAAAGTCCTCCTTAAATACACCTCAGCTGGAGCTTCACAACAGCTGCAATGCACAGCTGCCACTGACTACAGTAGCTCTATATAACTGCCCCCTAAGCATAAGCTACTGTAAACCTTACTCTATTTCCAATCCCACACCTGATACCGCTGATTCAACAATTATTTTATTCACAAATTAATCATTTAGGCAATAAAAATGCTAATCACGTATTACCAAATTACAAAATCCAAAGATATCAATTTACAGGGTTATAAAAAAGGAAAAAAGCATGAAATCCTCACTTTTGAGAAGATAAGGGACTGTATGAAAATGAGTACGTTGGAGGGGGGTTCCAAAAAGGGGGAGGCTTCCTTATTTTTTGCTGAGGGGAGGGTGGTCAAATGTCTTTTTGTTGGGGGGAGAGTGTTTAGTGATGGAAGTTCTCTCACCAGAGAGCACAACAGCTCACACCTTGACTTTATTATGCACCTTAACAGGAACCAGTGAATATGTCAAAAAAAAAACTGTAAATGTGTCATATAAAGTAACAGTGACAGCTCTTGGTTCAAAAATAACTAAAGGCAAACAGGACGAATCATTTTGCTGTGCTTGCCATAACTCTGGCCACTTCTAATTCTACTGCTGTTGTGCACGTTGGTGGCTATGAGAAAATGGTGATTATATTGACACATTAAGATCTACAGTAAACTGGAGTACACCATATCAAATTCTTTGTGCACTTTTATTCTTGTTATTAGTGGAAAAGTGAATTGTACCAATCAATAATTTTATATCATTATGAAATATTGTAGGCAGTTACAGTCTCTCTCTAACTCAAAGGGAAGGGTCCTAAGAATATATTCAGGGAGCTTTTTGCACAGTCTCTGAAACATATGAATGTTCGGGGGCATCTTTCATTTCACTGACTATCAAAAAAGCTGTTGGTTCATTTGTTGTCGTCAACTAATTGGTCCTAAGCCTAAAGTAACCTCTTGAAGTAATACAGATCATTCAATACTGAGCCACTTTAACAAAATATCAGTCTGTGAGGCTGAATGGTTGGTTGCATCTCAGTGACTCGTCTTTTCTAGGGAAAAAAGATACAATGTCGAACCTTCAATTCTCTTTACTTTCTTTTGTCCTTTTCTCTCTGAGCTATGACGAACTTTGGATCAACTGCGCTTGTGTGTCAGGCGCTGGATAAACAAAGTTGATTTGAGGATGACGTTCTTATTGATGCTAGCAATAAGCTACCAGTAAGTAAATGGTGACACATGACACATACTGTACATCCTCTATTTGTGGAGCAGTTCTGAGGTCATGGGCCAGCCATCAGTAATAATCTAAATTCATCTTATGAAGATGATGTGACGTGGCTTTCCTTTTCTTTTAGAATTCATTCAACTGTAAAAGCATGTTTAATGCTACAGCTTGTAAAAGTCACATTCTTGAAGACAATGGGTACCGTACATTCCTGGAATACTTTTCAGTTTATCTCAGATTTGTCCCTGACACAGAAGAAGACACTTGAAAAACAAGACAAAGACGAAGAATGAAGGGCGATTTTATGATGTCAAGATGTCAAATCCAACCCTTTAAGAGAGTGTGAGAGTTTATCTTAGTACCAGCTGCAGTGATTCAAACTAAAACTGTCAAATAGTTCTGGGATTTACAGCTTTGAGGTCAATGCTAATTTACTCTTGAGATAAATTTTCGGTCAGAGGGGAAAGGAACAGGCAGGACCTGACCCCAGGTAGCCAGTCAAGTTGAAACAAATGAGGACCAAAATTGAGCTGCTATTGGCACATATTTGCCTGTTGGATGTGCTTGGATTTTGGATTCCCGTCAGCTGTAAGCCACATTGTCTGTCCATGGGCTCGTCATTGGTGCATCCACCAAAGATGCCACTTATGGGCCAGGAAATTGCAGCTCAAAGACACCTGGATTTTACCAACAACAGCTGAATTTTTCCATCAGCAGCTCCTGCAGCACACACAGTAAAGCATTTGACAATACAGTCTAAATTAAAAAGTTTCAACAAGCCGGCATAACTTGCAAAGATTTTCCTGGCAGAATTCTCCATCATCCCCCAAATGCTGTCATCTGAAACTGCTGATGATTGGTTTTGGGCTAAGTCCCTGTGAGTATACCGGTATAAATGCTTGCAGTAATGTATTGAGAAGAAGCTGAGAAGAAGTCTGAGAAGAAGCTGACTTCTGCTTTCAGCCTTAAAAGTGAAGTTTACCAACTTCACATCAAAGAATTTCGGATAACAGACGTCCATCAAACTGTCAAGGTTTTATTTATCTGCCATCTTCGACACCTGGAGCAGCTTTCAATAATGCTAATTAATTCCAGGTTATTATGTGGGAACACTACACACACACACACGCACACACACACACACACACACACACACACACACACACACACACACACACACACACACACACACACACACACACACACACACACACACACACACACACACACACAAACAGATGAGGTAGACCCAAACCCCTGCCGACTCTCTCTCTTTACTCAGATGTTCTTCAAGCTTCAACCTGTTGGCAGACATGCCTGGAATTCCCCTCCAGCCCACCTAGATGGACAGCTGCCATAGCCAATCAGCTGGCAGCTTTATGATGAAATGATCCCCCTCCTCTGACTTGACCAACAAATCAATCAACCAATCAGCCGCCTGCCCCAAGGGCTGCTGTTTAACTCTAGGATTAGAGGGAGAATTAAACTGAGCCCTAGGGGAGGTTGGGAAAGCATGAAGTGATCCTGATGGAATCTGACATGGTTTGGTCCTAATAACCTGACATCTGGAGTCAAACACAGGTGCATATGTATGTACTGTGTAGCTGAATATACATCTATACGTGTGCTTCTACTTACAGGCGAAGTACTGCCAGGGTTGGTAGTTCTGACCGAAATCGATGGATCTCTCCAGAACCCAGAGGTCCGGACGGGGAGAGTTGGCGAACTTTATCAGCACGTAGGCCACGTGGAAGAGCTGCAGAGACACACAGAGAAGAAGAAATTAACATTAAAGATCATATTCAAACATTAACTTTGTTTGCAAGGTTTCTAAAAATTTCTGGAATTTAATGTGCATTTAGCCAAGAGAAAGGAGAAAATACAATAGACCGAAGAGGAAAGGAAAGGATAAAAAAGTAAATTAAAGGAAATTAATAAAGGAATATAAATGGGCAAAGAGAGCAGAAAAGAAGGAAAAGAAAAGGATAGCATAGGATAGGATATGAAAGCAAAGAAAGGGTAGGAAAAAAGTTTAAGAAAAGAAAGGAAATTGAAGGAAAGGGAAAAAAGGAATGTAAAGGAGCAAAGAAAAGAAGGGAAATCAAATAAAAGCCATCTAGCAATTGAGATGAAAAAGGAAACACAAGCTGCCGGCTTCGTA
This sequence comes from Xiphias gladius, assembly GCF_016859285.1. Lineage (NCBI taxonomy): Eukaryota > Metazoa > Chordata > Actinopteri > Istiophoriformes > Xiphiidae > Xiphias > Xiphias gladius. The sequence goes on along the minus strand of NC_053417.1, from coordinate 27,553,284 downwards.
TAAAACCGATCAATCTTATATTGACCTGAGCAGTTGACCTGTAAAACTGCTCCTCTCTGAGGAGACATCACGTCAACACCAACTACAGTACGCCTGATCTATTATGTCCTTTTACATGTAATGTTACGAGTTATTGTCAAAAAGCTCCTGATTCCTAACACTAATGAGCTCAAGATGCTCCTTCATCACACTCTCTAGTCTCAGTCTGGTTCTCCGGCCATCTGTTGTCTCTTCTCTTCCACTTGTCATCTCTCATTCATTTCCTGAAAGGCCCTGAAGCTGGTTGGACGGCGATGACAAACTGCTCCCAGGGGTAGAGAGGGAGAGAGGGAGTAGTTCAGCTGCACTGTTTTGTCTGTCAGACCTTGAAATCGCTCCCCGATTGAAACAGAACACACTGAAACAACACAATGACGCACATAATAACATTATAACAAATCACAATCACCTCCTCTGTGTGTGTGTGTATGTTGTACAGAGAGGCAGTGTTGATAGTTTGGTTTAAGTGAAGTATGTGATGATTTAAAGTGTATATATAAATCTGCAATAAAACTGAAAGAAATGGTAATTATTCACATAATCGTCTCTCTGGGGTTGTGTACTTGATTGTTCGGGTCCTATTCATTATGCATGATATATAAAATATTAATTGATCCCAAGACATCTCGTAATAACTATTCATTATTCATGAAGGCACGTTTCATTATAGAGCAAGTGGAGAGAGTGGAATATCTCTAGGGTAACATTTCTACAGGCCAAATGTGTTTCCTTCTGTTACTTTGTGAATCTAAATGATTAAGAGGTGAAAGTGGCAAAGTAAGCAAAACCTCTGGAATTACCTGCATTTCTGTATAAATGTGTCTTAAATTGGTCAGATCTTCATCTAAGTTAAATTTATGAACAAACACAATCCATTTTTAACTAAGGACACACAAATAATTGTATTGTTCTTGTCCACATTGAATACATCACTCAAACATTCACAGTGTAGGTTGGAAAAAGCAAGTGAATCCCTCGGCTAATGACATCAACAAAAGCTAATTGGAGTCAGTCTAATCAATGAAAATATATTTCAGGTGTGGGTTAAAGTGACTTTGACTTAAGAAACACTCAAACATATTTGAGTTTGCTATTCATAAGAAGCATCTGCTGATGTGAGCCGTGCGTCACAAAATAAGATGTGAGAAGACTGATGTTCATCAGTCCATAAACCATCAATAAATGGAATCAATGTAGTTCTGTGGCTGCTATCCCTAGAAGTGGGCGCCCAGTTAAGATGATTTCAAAGGCACAACACAGAATGCTCACTGAGATAAAAAAAAAAAAAAGAAGCCCAGAGTAACGGCTAAAGACTTAAAGGAATCATTGGAGCTGGTTAACATTGCTGTTCATGAGTTTACCAAACACAAATCATGGTGCATGGTTGCATTGAGCACGACGTAGGGGGAAGCTGCTCCTCTCCAAAAAACACATCACTGCGAAGCTGAGGTTTGCCCCAGAGCTTTTTGACACCCCACAGCGCTACTTGGGAAAATGTTTTGTGGACTGATGAAACTAAGGTTGAACCATTTGGGAAGAGCATGCAGCCCTCTGTATGGCATAAAAAGGGCCCTGCGTACCAACATGAAAACACCATCCCAAAGGTGAAGTAAGGTGGAAGGAGCATCACTGATTTGGGGCTGACTTGCTGCCCCTGGGCCCGGACAGCTCGCCACCATCTGTATCTTACAGGATAATGTCAGGGTGGCTGTCTGCCAGCTCAGTAAAAGTTGGGTGATGCAGTAGGACAATGACCCTGATCACTGGAGCCTTTTGGAGTGGCCAAGTCAGAGCCCAGATTTTAACCCAATAGAGATGCTGTGGAATGAGCTCAGACAGCCATTCACACCAGACATCCTGAGAATACGTCTGAGCTGAAGCAGTTCTGAAGAAGAATGATCCAAATTCCTCTTGAACGTTGTGCAGGTCTGATCCGCAGCTACTATTAGTGCTTGTTTGAAGTTATTGCTGCTAGAGGAAGTTTGACCAGTTACTAAATCCCAGGGTTCACTTACTTTTTACATCAGCCCTGTGAATGTTTAATGGGTGTGTTCCATAAAGACACAAGGGATTATAATTGCTTGTGTGTTATTAACTTAATCATACTTTTAGGGCTGCACATGGAGGGTCAGCCCAAAGTTTGGGCAGATGACAAAACCTGATGTCAAGCCGGACTATGTCGGACACGGAAGGTATAATTTGAGTCCAATTCCTTGAAAGTAAAAACCAGCCAACTTGTCTTTCTGGCCATGTTACAACAAGCTCAGTTTTGCTGGTCTTTGTTTCACAAGGAGCACACACACTTTTTGATCATCATTGTAGTTAGGCCTGTGATCTCCAGACTTCCTCCTTTTGACATGCAGCTATGTCAGAGGTGCTGACACACACACCACAGAACAACTTGCGCACACAAAGACCTGCGAAACCCAGCACTACTCCATCACTGTGGAATGCCAGAAGTGTGGCTGATGAATGAGAGAGGAGGAGGATGGACGGATGGAAGCAGAGGAGAGGAACATGTCGGTTTTTCTCTGTTGACAGAAGAGACTCAAGTTCATCCATCTGTCTCCTGTCCAGCCTTTCATACTTTGTTACTACTAAGACTACAACAACTGAAAACTTGTACTTTTATATGCAATTTAGCTGTATTGTAGAAGACTGTCCGGTTAAAGAAATTAAATTCTACTTCAAACACAAAGATACTGTGTATATAAGGATACATGTGTGCGAGGGATTGTGTTAGAGAGAGATCTGAAGGACAGGAAACCGAAAGCGAGGCCTCCACACGTCCCCCAGGGCCAAAGATATTGAAAGAAAAATCCAGAAGCATTCCTCTGATTCCCGGGTTAAATTTTGACCTGCCCAGGGAATAACCTGAAGTGCAGAGCAGATCCTTTGAACTGAAGACGTTTCTAACTGAAAACACATGCAGAGAAATCAGGTGATCTGTTCTGAACTGAAGTTCTGCTCTGATTCGTAGTTGTTGGACTTTCACATTGATTGCAGTGTTTGATTGAAGCATTTTACAGCAGCTATATGTAGCCTTTTAAAATCATTAAATCATTAATACATCTTTTAAAAAAATATTTCTGTAAAACAAAACAGAACAAAAAAATACAAAAAAAAAAAAATTACCGAGACGTCAGTCAGCCTCTAACAGCTTCTTTGAGGAGAAAGGACACAGAAAAAGTAATTGAAGTGTTTGAAAATTAAGGCATGACACAGGATACAAACACTAAAAGTTACAATAATGATGACAATTAAAACATTGATTTTGATTGCTAATGAACAGGAACACATTATATGAAGCTGCAAACTGAAGACAAATTGCATCGCAATCCGGAATAAAATGCAAAATTAAACTGTTGCGCTACTTCCTCTCTCTCTCTCTCTAACTCCAACTCTCAGTGGGAGCCAGTCTCTTGCCTGGTACACACACACACACACACACACACACACACACACACACACACACACTCAACAAAAGGTTTCGCTGACCCCCTTTTTTCCAACACGCATACACACCATCCATTGGATTTATGGATTAGTGGCAGCCTCCCAGGTCAACCTCCCTGAATTGCCTGCAGACCCATCAATCAAAACGATGGTACCATGGTAACGGGCAGCCAGCAACAGGTCAGACTAAGGGGAGAGACACTGGTGGAGAAAGCGTGAAAGATATTAAAATAAAAAAAAAAATAAAAAAATAAAAAATAACGACAGAGAAAGCTACAAAGACAGAAACTGAAAAGTCGTCTTGGATACAGGTGGAAAAAGACAAGGAGGAACTCGGGATTTAAAATGCTTTAAATGCTCTTTATTAAAGTTATACGTAAGAGCTGAGGCAGCTTCTCTCTCACTCATCACTCAAACCTCGAAGCTCAGCTCAGAGTCGAGCCGTCAAAGACTTCTACCGACCACTTTGTCTCATACAAACAGGCGGACAGTGCTAAAAGTGCACTTAGTTGGCCAAAGGAAGACATGAGCGCTACTTCCTCAATTAACCTTGCAGGACGGGACTCTCAACAACTGTAGCACAAACGATAAATGAAGAGGTTAAGATCCACAGCAATTTAGGATTTGTGATGATAGAAGGAATGGAGGGCGGATAAGAGGAGGATGAATGGAAGCAGAGATCATTTTTTATATTTCTTACATTAAATTTCTACCCTTGTCTTGTTTTCAGCAAAAAAACTGAAATGCGTAAAACACAAAATCATCCACTACTATTGGAGAGGGAACAAGGCAGTGTCCCTTTTTATTGTCAGTCACATTGCAACGGTGCTCTCACAACTTTAACGACTTCAACACCAAGCATAATGTGCAGCCAAATTTACTTTCAAAGTTGAAAACACAACCTCATGGATACTATTTAAAGGCCGCAATACACAGATGAAAAGATCGCTGTGGTTTAGTGGTAGATATACGAGGCTACAGGTGAATAGGAGGGTGAACCTATTAACTCATACTAAACAAACGTCCTGGCAGGTACTGTTTGAATGTAGTTATATATGCCCAAGTGTCCGAGGAATGCAAGAGTGTGTGTATGCGTGTGTGTGTGTTCTGGCCCCTGGCTGGTTTAATAATTGTTCACACATTCCTTGGTGGCACCACATTCCCGGTGCCTCAGGTAACCATGGAGATAAGACAGGAGACATACAACAAAGGGACAGAGGGAAGGATGGAGGGAATGAGGAGGGAGGGAGGAGATGCTTCAACATGTACAAACCCTGAAGAGACAGTGATAGCAGTGGACAGATCAACTCTAAATGTCCCCTGTTGAGTTTAAGTGTGAGTTAACATCCTTTTATTGTTTATTTTACATACAGTCGATATTATACGTCTCCTTCAGCTGAAACGATTAGCCGATAAATTAATTCTTCAATCTACAAAAAAAATAAATAAATTGATCAGCAGATTTTGATAATTGATTAATTGTGTAATTTAATCGTGTGATTTCTTCCACAAAAATGGCAAAAATCCAAAGTTTTCACTTCTTAAATGGTATTATTGGCTGTTTTTTTAAGGCTTCTATGATTGTAAGTTGAAAATATTTGGGTTTTGAACCGTTGGTTGGACAATACGAGGCATCTGAAGACTTCGTCTCGGGCTCTGGGAAATTGTAGTCAAAATCTGTCAGTATTTCCTGTGAAAAATAATCAGATTAAATGATAATAATAAATAATAATCACTAATTGCAGCCTTATTTTAGTCCATTCCATAAACTAGAAGACATGTTCACTGAGGTTTGAACTTTTTAGCAGAAAGAAAAAGATACTTGCTACTAAAAAGATTAATCTTGTGTAAAACAAGGCATTATTACACTCATACGCATCAATTCTACCTCGTAAATATCAAGTTAAATTGATTTCTTCTCTAACCCATCGAACCTCTGGGACTTCAAAAAGTGTCTCCATTTTCATAGGTTTCAATGTTAAGAGACGATAAAGATCCAGTGGCTGGAATCCAACATTTGGATCAGCACCCTAATCTAATCAAGTGTTCCTTGGCTCAAAGGCAAACTGGTCTCTGTGGGGCTGCTGTATTGAAAAGAACAGGCAAAGCAATATGATTACTGAGAAAAATCTAATAACTGTAAATAAATCGTAATGCTATAGAGGATGAACCACATGAGGAACTGGACGGATGACTAGAGAAACAGCTGGAGGGAATAAAGTCAGATCAAACCCCCCCCCCCCCAAAAAAAAAAAATAAAACTAAAAAAAGAATAGAGCCAGAGAGGAACTCTACCTTAGTGACGTCCAGAAAAGGGCACCATGGGCAGAAGTGGACGGTTTTTATGCTGTGTATGTGTGTTGAGACAGGACAGTATCAGAATGGGTGACAGACATTCAGCAAAGAGAAGGTTGGGCAGTTTATAAATGTTCCTGTCAGAAAACCACAGCAGAGAAAACACAGAGCAGTGATCTGCTGCCACTCAACTCATGGCATAACCGACCACACTCTCTCTGCGTGTCTGTGCGTGCGTGCGTGGGTGTGTGTGTGTGTGTGTGTGTGTGTGTGCATGTGTGCGTGTTTGTCCGTGTGAGAGGAACTATTGTTCTGGAGAGAGCACACCTTGGCAGTCATCTCCAAAACTTTCCCAAGCCTCTTCGGCGCAGTGATGAGATTCAACTAAATACTGATTAGTGAAATTTACCATTGTGAAATGAACATGCGTTGGTGACTAACAAAGTACAGCACTTAGTAAAAATATGCAGACTGATCCCATATTTCTTGACTGCAGACACGGATCCAAATTCAGGTTTTAGACATCTGCTGCTGGGGCTGCAACTAATAATTATTTTCTATTATCGAGTAATCTGCTGGTTGTTTTCTTGCTCGGTCATTTGATCTATAAATGCTGAGAAGAGAGTGAAAAATGCCGATCAGACATTCCCTGAGCCCAAGGTGACATCTTCACATTGCTTGTCTTCTTCAATCAAAACACAAAAGGTGTTCAATTTACTGCCAAACAAGACTAATAAAAACACTAATTATTCCATTTTCAAAACTGACCTTGTTTAATTTTCTATTGACTTATATTGATTCCTTATGTGAAAATACAAATTTTCCTGACTGACATTAATTACGAGACATGTAATATGTTGATTTGAGGATGAAGGCTCATTCTTGACCTTGGAAACACTATTATATGCAGCTTAAGATTCACGAGATTTTTCCAGAGCTCTTGTCTGTACTGCAGTGTCTTCTTCAGTAAGGCCCTAAATAAGATAGACAGTGAACTTTGACGACAGAATATTTTATTATGAATATTCTGAATTTTCCGGTTAACGGAGTTTCAAAAATATTCATAAATGGTTATTTCAAGTTCCTAGAGGCATTAGTTTGCTTTTGTAAATTGTTAAATGACCACAACTGATTATCAGAATTGCCAGATACATTTTCAGTCAGTTACTGACTGATTAACTGACAACTAGTTTCAGAACTAATTGCCTCTAAATGAGACGCAACAGGAATCATTTTTCACTGAGCGTTTAAAAGTTTCTGACCCTGGAGAAAAAGCCTCTTTTATCACATCTCACACAGTGCTACAGTGACACCAGCTACATGTTCTGACTCTGGACACAGCACTGACAGATGTTCTGGTGTGTGTGTGTGTGTGTGTGTGCCAGATATTTCTTTACAGTAAAAGCCAGGTGGATGGGCAGATAACTGTGGTGTCTGGAGAGAGAGAGAGAGAGAGAGAGAGAGAGAGCGAGAGAGGGGTGTTGATAAAGAACAGGCATAAGGGAATAATGGCAGTGTTGTGAAGCTGAGACGGAGCTACAGCTGCATCTGTCAGTACGGAAGAGATTTAAAGGATCATTCCGTGGTCGTAAGTGTTTCTGTTCGGTTCCTGCATCTCCCCTCACTGCTTTCTTGAGAAATAAGCGACGCTCACTTAAAGATTAATTTTAAAGCATCACGATAGACACACACATCTCATAGGCCACGTGTATATATTTTTGATGGTCCACTTTAGGGATGCAACGATTATTTTTATCATTGATTGATCTACCAATTATTTGAATTGAAATCGATTAATATGAGTCTATGAAATGTTTAAAAAAAAAAGTGAAAAAATGGCACTTACGATTACTTAGAGCCCACAGTGATGTCTTTCCAATCAAATTCCAAAAGCTTTTTAAAAGATTTTTAAATTTTACAATCATAGAAGTATAAGAAAACCACATGTAAGACCAAGAGAAGCAGCAATCCTGATTTGAAGTGAGTAAGATGAAGCCTTCAGTCGTCAGTCCTGCCGTCAGTATCTTTGTTTCATCTCGTTTTCTGGGTACTTCTGAGTTAAACAACAACAATAAATAAATTACGGGCTCAAAATTCTGGTAAAACTTTTTCGGTGCATGAGAAAACTCGGAGCTCTAAAAGGTGCCTCGACAGACAGGACAATGAGACCAGATCTGAAAGCCTGGTATTAAATATTAAAGTTCCTTTATAACTTTCCAAAATGTGATTTGTCTGCTACTTGTTCACAGCAAAGGAGCTTCTTCCCTGACGAAGTACAGAAACACAGAGGTTTGGGACTTTTTGAGTTGGAGTGAATGATGCCTGCGTGTAAAAGAGTAGAAGAGGATATAAAAATATAAAATGTAAAAACTTTAATGACACTGCCCTCATAACACTCCTATGTGGCATTAATCCTTTCATTCATTCTGTTGCCACTGACTCGCATTATCTGTCCCTCATCCGTCAGTCAGTGTGTAATCTGTCTCACTCCGTCTCTGCAGGAAGATCCAGTGGTGCCAGACTGAGCAGCAGCAGCTGGACTGACAGACAGAGGATGTGTAATACAACAAAGAAGCGAAAGGTTGATTAACTCCTTGTACAGTCTATCAGTTTATCTCTCTGGAGAGATGGCAACTGTTGTGTGTGACTGTGTGAGTGTTTGTCCGTGTGTGTGTGTGTGTGTGTGTGTGTGTGTGTGTGTGTGCTTGCGTCTGTCTGTGTGTGTGTGTTTCAGGCTTGGACAGCTCCCAGAGAGCGAAGGTCATTCTTCACATTCCAAGTCAATCTCAGTGTCTCAGTGTTGTACCTCTCTTCCCAATCCTCCCCAAACATGTAGTCACCTCTCGTCTCTCCCTTTATTCGTCCCTCTTCATCTTTCTCTCTCCTTTACATCTTTCTATCAATCAAAGTCTCCCCCTATCATATTTGGAACGGCTTCATTAGCATGACGGATGCAAAAAAAACGAAAGCAATGGATAAAAAAAATTATGTACACAAAGGTCCCTCTGTCTCTCGCAGTTTAGTTGTATCAGTTTTACTGGCAACAAATAAGTGACTTACAAGGAGTGAAAAACCTTCTGGAGAAAATTTTCAGTTCTACTCAGAAACAAAAGTGTTTCTTCCTCACCAAGAGCTAATTTAAAGCTCCCATTTGCCATGCAAATCCAGTCTTAATGTCATGAAGTCTATTTTGGAATTGTGTGAGTGTATATGCAACATTTTCAGCTCCTTGTAACGAAGCTACACTAAATCACTATGTCACAATCTTAGAGGGAATTCCTGTGGCATCCGCACATTTTTCATCTGGTTATGATTTTGAAATTGAAAGCATTGGACACAACTTCCAAAAAGGCTGTAAGTTTGGAGTTATCAACAGCTATTGCTATGTGCTATCTGTTTGGATGACTACTAAGGATCCTCCGCTTATGTACGTCAACCTCTCAAAGCTTCCCTTCGTTAAGGAAGGCCACGCTTGACTGAAAACTACATTTATATATTAGTAATCTGAAACACTGAATATGTTTTGAGAAAAATGTAATGCTGCCAAAATTGTGCTGTTTTCAACATAAGGGGGACGCATTGTTCGTTAACGTATCTGCAAAGTTGCCCAATGTTCAAATTTTTATGAGACTGTCGTCTGCATACAAACCAAAAATAGACAAAGCTCTGCAGTGAGGGCTGGTCCTCACAGAGAGATGGAGCTATATTGGAAGAAGCGCAGCTGGTCTCTGCACTGTCCCCCTCTCACTGCAGGGGTTCGGGAACCTCCGTCTACTCTTCCATCTGAATACCAGGACAGAATTCCCGCCCAGGATTCCTGATGGAAAACTCTCACAACTCGTCTTAGATTCCAGTGCAAACATTTTCTGACAGTTTCAGGTTTCACTGTTTAAAACAAGACACCTCATTAAATGTGTCTTGTTGAATTATAAGGGATGAAAACAATACTGTGTCTATCAAAGCAGGGACTTTGACTTGTCCACTGTCGAGTGATTTATCCTCTAGGACAGCTGAGAGGCTCTCCGGCTTGGGCAACCTCATTTGAGTCCATCTGTAAGGCAGAAGGGCCCAGTATGCTTGAAATGAACTAGTTTGGTGTTGTCTGAACATGTGTAAAGGCAAAAGTGTTCCAAATGGTCGAAGTTGGGGTGAAAAGCGAAAATCATCAGTCATGAATGACGTGCATCAAAACAACCATCTTTCTTCATCGTGGGTGGATAAGCCACTGTTCGATGTTCCTGTTGTGACACGCCATAAAAGTAGAAATTTCTATCACATTTGCAGTCTGTATGTGCTTTGGGCGTCAAAACATGCACAGCATATGGCGCATCACAGCTGTTGTGTTTTGGCTTTCTCATACAGATGTCTTGACAAATTTATGGCAATTTATTCATGTTTTTCACACTTACCGTGTATGGGTATAGGGATAGGTTTAACTTATTTCACACTTTATATGTCTTTATTAGTACCGTTTCATCTTTACCCAGGGCTTACAGTAAGTCCCGACAGAGATAAATACACAAAGATAACCTTGAAAAGACAGAGATAAGCGTGGTCTGAAATCGGGTTTAGTTAGCCTAAAGCAAAGGGTGGGGATATCCCACATTTCAAGTTGCAAATGTCAAAGTTAGCCCAGGGCTCCACACCGCTATGTCAGCGCTTGAGAATGGTCTGGCTGCACCTATTATCATTCTGCTATAGGGGAAAAAAAACATGCTGGCTTGTTTTGTATTTCTTTATTAAAAAACACAATCACCTTGGGCAGCGCTAAGCCCAGGATGCAGCAATGGTGCCGCTGCAAAATAATGTCAGGGAGAACTTGTTTTGGTGGAACATTTGCACGTGGGGAGGCGAGCACTGTCATTAAAATGGCTGATTCCCCGTCCTGCGTACACTGCAGCTACCCTCCTCGACCGCAAGGTTTTCAGCTGGTCCTCCATTAACACGACCAAAGGGGACACTACCGAAACCATGGCATTTTCACACCATCTCTCTGTGTTTACCCTCACTAGCTCACTGAAGACAATAGGCCATGTTTGGCAAATAAAAATTTTTCCACAACTGGTGGGAAAAAATGCAAGAACGTCCCTGTTAGACAGCAAATGCAAACATTTTCTTTGTAGATCTTTACAACCATTCACCAGAAAGAACCAAGCAAGCCTGCGTTATTGCACGATCCAAATCGTTGTCAAAACTCGCCACTTTCAGCGTGTAGGTCGCTAGCTTAGAGGTTGCTGTTGTTGTTTCCCATAGCGAAGGGGATTTTGAAAATGGTAATACAAAAACCTGCAGTAGAGGAGGAGAATGCCGCGTGAAATACATGGCCAATGGCAGGCATATATCCACAGTCTAAATGCGGTGACTCAGACTAGCCCAGGGCTAAATGACTTGCGAGCGTCTTATGCTCCTAACATTATCTGCTGCTGTTATTTAAACTAAGAGAGAAATAAATGGGGCATAAAATCAACTTCCCTTCTTTAAAACATGATCTTGGCCACTTGTTAGCAGTCAGTGAGTTCTGCACGTCTTTTTTTCCCAGACAGAGAAAAGGGCTACCTGTAACTACATATTATCTACATGGCTGTAAATGAAAGGAAGAGAAACCCCATCCAAGACTTTTAGAGAACTGTACCTAATAGCAGCCTGCATGTTCCCAATAATCACCTGATATTCAAACCACACACTTCCCCAGGTGGCATTTTACTGCCCAGAGGCTAAAGATGTACAGAGACAACATGCATCTTCACACCTTTAACACCTATACATCCATGCAGCTGGCCCATACACGCTCAGCCAGTGATCTCAGTGTTTCTAAAACACTTCAGAAATGTAGATTACAGACTCTGTCTCTCTCTCTTTCTATATTTACGCTGGTTTGCACAATGTTAAAAAGTTCTGCACGAACCCATATATACCGTCTCTGACATGTCAGGGCATGAAAAGAAAAGCTGAATTAAGACTTGGTGATAGGTTGCGTTCCAGGGATGTCAGAGAGTCGGAAATACTGACTTCCCGCTGGAAAAAAAATCAAATGGCATGGCCGCTCAAGATGGAATTATGAAAGCTGACCAAGACTTCTCAACTCAAATTTCTGATTAATCTTATGTCCCCTTAAAAATTATGACACATAACATTTTCTAATCGTTAAAAAAAAACTTAAAATTCATTTTAAGTCACGCAAGGTAGATAAATTAGATGTAAACAATGTGATGTTTTCTGACTTCTGTATCTTGTAATTATGGCTTTTGAGGTCATTTTCTCATTTTGCGACATATGTATGCCAAAAGTATGACATTTTTGTCTTGAAATTATGAGAAAGCTGACTACATTTCTCATACTTTTTCATAATTACAGAATAATGATCTCATATTTGTGAGCAAACTATCACAGAAGTCATTTACCAGATATAGAAGTCATAAAAAATGTCTCAAATTTTTCCTCTAAAAAAGGTCTATCTAGCTTTCTCTTAATTAAAAAAAGCTGAGTTATAATTTCAAGCTATCAAAGCCTTGGGATAAACTCCTTTTTTTTGTGAATGCATTGGGCTTCTGTAAAATGAGCTGTTTCACTTTGCAAATCTAAAAATGTGACAGAGAAAGAGAAGAGGGTAAGAGCTAAAAGGGAAAGACAACTAGCAAAGTGGTGAAGATAATGAGAAAAGAAAAAGCAGACGCGAAGGAGACAGGAGGAGGAGGAGCAAGAGGATGAGAAGAGATAACAGAAATTACTCCTGTCATGGAAATACTGTCTGAGGACTCTTCTCAGGGAATTCTTATCAGAACAGACAAGGAAGAAGGGAAGGAAAGGAGGGTGAGAAAAAAAATAGAGGAGAAGGAGATGAAGGGAGGGAAAGTAAGAGGGATGTGATTTTTTTGTATCTGCAGTGTTTAGGTTCACAAGAGAACCTCACAGTTTATTTACAGAGTTTTGGCGACCGTTCATCCTGCTAGATCACAACTTTAGGCACCAGGGGGTGAAAACAAACCTGGTTGCTAATTTGAGCTTGAACATGATGGACTTGTCTTCCCAGTTCATTTTTACTCAAGAAATTAGAAGAAATGCTCAGCTCATATCTTTTCTCTCACAGATGTTGATTTTAATCTCAGCTAGACTCAAAATTAATCATTTATATTATATGTTGTTTGCATGTTTGCAATCATAAAATGTTTACATGAAGACAAACTTAAAATGAAATGCACATATGAGGAAACAAACCTGAAAAAAAACAAATTAACTATGTTCATTGCTTACATATTTTCAGTGTTTTAAAATATAGGGCTTTATTTTTTGTCATTTCTGCTTTTATTTGACAGTGTTAGCAGAGATAGACGGTAAAGGCGGGGGAGAGAGAGGGGATGACATGCAGGAAAGGGCCCCAGCTGGATTCGAACCCGGCCACTGGGGTAAGGACTCAGCCTTAAATATGTCGTGCACGCTCTACATTTGGATTACCTAACAAACCATACAATATCACCACATATGGTGAGGATGAAAACCTGCATTTTCTAGTATCTGAGTTCAAATACTTTTATGAATCTTTATGATGCAACTACTTAAGAGAACCAACTGCTGAATGAAACTGAATAAACTATGGCTAAGGTGAACACAGTCTTAACAAAAAGAGAAAGAGCAAGGAGAGTTGATGGAGGTGTAGTGAAGGAGGAATGAAGAGCAGAGCGAAAAAGGAGGCCCAGAGTAAAGAGTTTATCCTCTGGGTTCTTCTATAGATTGATGCCTTGTTCCACAAAGCCGTCTGACAGTTAAATATCCCCCCAGGATGTGGAAACTCCTGCACAGTGTGTGTGTGTCTGTGTGTGTCTCTGGAAAAAGCCCTACTGTTGGATGTTTTAGATGACAGCACAGCATCCTCTCTAGAGGTGTGTGTGTGTGTGTGTGCTCTTGTGCCTCTATCTTTGTGACTTTTAGACCTTGAGAGTGAGGACATTTTTGAAAAGCGAGTACATTTTGTCAGGTCCTTGCCTAAAAGTCAAAGTCCTCGTATGCCTAAAAGCACTACGCCAATAAAAGCTGACTCTGATTCTTCAAAGGGCTATTGGAGGGTTGAGGCTTGGTTTTGGAGTTTAAGGTAGAATTAAGGTTGGATTATACTAGAAAAGTAGTTTGCACTACTTAGTCTGTTTTGTACTGACCACGTTAGTAATCAAGTGTTTATAGAGCAGTTGCTCCGAACAGCCACATTCGAAGTTGGGATGAAAAGCCAGTCATCAAAGAAAGAGGCGAGATGCAATGTTGTTTAAATTTGTTTTATGGGAATAATGGCCAGAAAGGTAAGTAGAAAGAAAACCCCAACACAGCTGATCAATCACACCATGAAGTGGGTGTGAATGTTGGATTGTCAGTTACAAGAATACTTAAGCCCAACTGAAATGGTCGAACTCAGCCCACCCAATTACGATGTCGGAAAGGTGTGGAGGGAGGGGCTTTCCGAAGCTTTTCCACCATCCGACAAGCCGTTCTGATGGGGCATACTCGTAGCTTTAGGTTTAGGTGAAGGTAAGGGATGGGGGTAGGCAGGCAACAACTAGACATTCCAGGATGAATTACTCGAATCCTGTCTCCAGCTATTAGCATCACCCTCTCTTTCTCTTTCAGCACCATTTTGCACAATTTAATTAGGAAAGCTTCACCTCCCTAATTACAAAATCCATCTACTTAACATTTTCAGCCTTTTATTCACACTCTAAATCGTCTTTTTTCTTTAAATTAAGAACAAAAAACATGTGATTCTCCAGGAAAATTTTATGGGTCAATGAGTGTAATTTTGAAAACATCAGCTGAATTGTTTGATGCAACACTTGACCAAGTTTGGTCAAATCTTGAACGGTGGTATTTTAGATATCCCACCTGATACACGGACAACGGAGCAATTTTCCTTAGGATTGGACACTCACATTTTATCAAAAAAACTCCTAAGTTACGTCTTAAAAAGCAACAGCAGCAACTAAACAAAAAGTGATACACATTTTCCCAATTTGTGAAGGATTGAAAAAAAAAAAAATCTGACAAAATTATAAAATAATGTTGAAAAAGTTCAGAGGCCTCCCAACTCCCTCAGAAAAAAAAAAATCAGCTGACATGTTGCAGCCTGACAGATTTACAGCCTGAAATGGTCATTAAAAAAAAAGTGATGCTGGAAATGTTCCAAATGTGTCTAAACTCAAAGAGGAGAGAAATTAAGAAATAAAAGAAGAAAAACTTTAAAAAAAATGAAAAATCCGGCCCGAAAGGGAGGACAGGAGGAGAAAGGAGGGAGGTTTCCTCTCCTGTGACCTTGACTCTCTCCACGTTCCTGATCCACTCCTGCTTTCATGTGTTTTCTCCATCCCTTATTATAACAGACAGCCAGGGCCAATTCCATAATTAGTGAAGACCGGGGGGAGGAGGAGAGTGAGTGATAAGGGGAAGAGAGAAGGGGGAGTATAGGTTGTGCTTCTGAAGAAGCAGATGGATGAGGACAGAGAGGGAGTCTGTCGATGGTCCTAAAGGTAAAACACTGATGAATTACACTCAGAAACACACACACACACACACACACACACACACACACACACACACACACACACACACACACACACACACACACACAACCTCTCATAGTGATCTGTCTTATATCAAATACAGTTTAATGACTTGTGTTCAACAGGCTGGGTATAATTTCACCCAGGACAAAACTGGAACCAGTTTACTTTTGTATCTTTCAGTCAAGTCAACATACACCCAACAATCGCGTCTTTGCTCCTTTGAATATATGTTCTTAGAGAAAAAATGATTTTTATCAAGCCATCGAACCAAATATAAAGTAAAATCAGAGTTTACCCCAGAAAAATGTTTAGCAGAGGCGGTCGGCCACACAAATTCTAACTTCTAGTCTCATGATCGATTTAGTTAGTATAGTACAGCCTAAACATTCATTCAATGCAGGGCCCTTGCGAGGCAATGTGTGTGAAATGGCGGCTCCTTGTTCTCTTTATTTCATAAAAGTGTTCTAGTTTTCTTTGATGTAAACACCTGATCTTTTTCCAGGTGGAGCAGTAATCAGCCACAGTAACACTGGTGTCCATCACGCAGACAGGCAGACAGACAGAAATGTTCTCTGTCATGCCAAATATTCCAAGTATGTGTGTTACAGTATAAGATTGGATGTTAATGGTGACTGGTTTTGCTGAGGCTCCCCAGCTGTTGGCTTTAATGGAACCAGTTACAGTTGCTGCAGCTACCAGCTTGTTTCTCTCAGTCGCTAATAAACACCTCCTCTGTCTGTCAGTCAGTACAAACGTCTTTCTGTATCTCTGCCTGCTTTAATGGCAGGGTGACCCACTGGTGGTTGGGACTTGCTGGTGTTTCACAGGGTCACAAGTTCAATCCCTGCCAACTGCTGATGGTGACCCATTAATGTGTCCAAACCCCAAGCAGGAGTTTTTCAGAGAGATCTGTGGAGAGCAACAAGTGTAGAGTTCAGAAATGGCTAAAAACACACTCAACTTCTCCCTCTCTGGCCCCACAACACACACAAACACTCCCTCTCTCTTTCAGGTCATCTCCATAGCTTCCCAGTGTGATGAGGTTTTAAATGTGGACTTTACCCTGTGGAGTGTGTCACTGTCAGTCACAGTCTCTGAACTCGAACTAAGCTTCATTAAGACAGTTTTAACTTCATGCTGAGGTGGACACACACATTTGTTCAAACACACATACAGTGATGAGAACATGTACACGCCCAAATTCTGACACTCATAAAGCTGATCATTCAGTCCAAACCTGCTATTGTTCGTTTCTTAGAGTCATTTGAGGTGTTAGGAGTATTTTTCAAGGATTTTAGGCATAAGGGACAGAATAGCAAGAAAGCAATTTGAAGATGAAATTTAACACATCCGTGGTACTTTTTATTTTCAAGCCAACAATTTTGCTGTTGGCGTGAGTTGAAACTCATTTTGGAATTTAAGTTTTTAAATTGAACCTGTGATTTGCTGTGAGTCGCCCTTTTTTGTTGTTTCTCTCTGATTTAAAGGGCCCAAAAGGCGATATTAAAATGGAACAAAGATTAAAAGCAAGAGAGTTCTTGATCAGAACCAATTTGATGGTCTGACTAAATGCCGTTTTGTCTGTTGACTCACTGAATGTTTCAATGAATAAATGAAAATAAATGACAGAAACAAATTTAAAATTTGATATTACTACAACTACATATCAAAGAGGTTTTGGACATGTATCCAACTGATTTTGTTTCTGTCTTTCAGCAGTTTGGAGGCTGCTACTTCTTTGTCAGTCGTTACAGGTTTTTAATTCGAAGTCGATGAGTTAACAACCCCCCCCAACACACACACACACTCCTCTGTTACACTCCCATTCACCGTTTTATGACTTAACCATGGGAAAACACTCCTTTATGTTTGCTGTCCTCCCCTTCTTTTTCCATCCTCTCATCCCTCCACCCCCTTCCACTCCTGTCTGTATGAAGACGTTCCTGCAGCTACAAACGCACTGCATCAAAAAAAACAGGTTACTCGTAAAAAAAACCCCTCCAGGGTAATCCAGAAAAAAAAAAAAAACCCGGTCAATTTTTCCCACAGCGCAGTCCAAAATCCTCCTGCAATGCATAGTGATGATTGAACAAATACATGCAAGAAGCAAGAAAATCAATTGTAGCTTCTAGCACTGTACTAATTTGCTGCTTACCGTGCTACCAAGATGAGTAAGAAATGTATTGCTTTCTTTGCCATGTTTGTTAAGTTAAAAAAACTCAATAATACTAAACGTCACGGGGCTTTTATCAGGAATAGCAAACATCAACATCAGTCCCCTTGATGTAAAATGTTCCAGATTTAGCCAAAACGCTAACAGTAGCTGTGGGTTTGGAAAACTCCTATTCAACACTTTTAACATATTGCTAGGAAACATCTTTTTCAAAGGATTTAATGGCAGGTTTTTGGGCTACGTAAGATGATATTGGAGTCATTATACACATACAATTTGCTGGACATTGAATGTTAGCATGCACGTTGGTATTTTTAAGTATACTTCATTTTGTTACTGTTCCATACCGAATAAAACTGCATATACACATACTCCTGTATACTGTGGGATCCAGTTTATATATACTCTGACCAAAGTCGTTCCTTGGCCTTCCTTGAAACATGGCTGGTAACACCATCGGCTCTCATCATTTTACAGTACAACAGAGATGACAAATTGTGTCATTGTTTGACATCACATAAATGTCCTCGAGAAAATAAAAAAAATAAAAAAGGCCACTAAACCAGTGCATTAGTGCGTTTGGGTCGAATGAAACTCACCTACCCTAAAAACAGTTACATGGTTTGATCCCTCATCCCTGAGATGTTGAGCAGACACTGATAGTTGTTGCTCTGGATTAAACTAAATCCTAAAAATATTTGATTTAGATAAGAACACTTATATGGAAGATGAATATGTACCCTGCCCGCTATTTCAAGTGTTTCACACTGGGACTAAGAAAGCTAAACTTGTGTTTTGATCAGGTTTAACATGAACCCCGGTGAATTTACACTTGTGTTCATCATCAGAAATGTAACATAAAAGATGAACTTTAACTAATTAACTTAACACTTCCTATGTAGTCTCTCCTTCTCCCACTCTTTGCTCTTTCTTCTCCCTCCCTCCTTCTTTCATTCACCAGCTAAGAAAAGAGGAGAAACTCAAACAATCTGCTGGAGCTGACCTAGTTAAAACCAATATTTACTGTCACATTAACAAGAGCAAACCCCTTCCTTTGTCCCTGCTGTTTCTTCTCCTCCTACTCTGTTTCTTTTTTGCCCTGTTTCTTAACATTTTATCGTGTGTGTCTGCCTGTCTTCCTCCATTCATGGGAAATGCCGATAAGTGAAATATAGGAAAAGATAACTGATGGACTGCAGATAATTTTCTAGGCAAACTACATTCCAGACTTTCAAAAACAACTTTTAAGAAGAGAACAAAACAGAGAAAAGCAAGAGGAGTTGGAGTTCTTTCGATTTTTTTTGAGGCGCTGGACAAAGCTAGTAATTGAACCTTGAATTAAAATTATTTTGTGACCTGAAAACTGGGGCCTAAGAAGTGAAAACCTCAAATAAGAAATTACATTAATTCAAGTAAAATCTTGACAGACTATAGCCATGCAAGCAGCACTGTGACACAGCATCGCACTGAACTAAATGCTAACATCAGTTTGCTAACCTGCTCTCAATGACAATGCTATCAAGCTGATGCTAAGCAGGTATGATGTTGAAAATTGTCACCAACTTTGTTTCGCTTGTTACCACACTAACATTTGCTAATTAGCACGCAACACAGAGTAGGCTGATGGGATTATCATTAGTTTTGCAGTTATTTTCTCATAAACTTCAGGGTTGGAGAAATTAAAATTTTGATGGCGTTACATAAAAAGTTAAGGGATCATCAGTGTTATCATAACACATCCTGAGGGGAACATGAATGTATGTGCGGAATGTCATGGCAATCCATCCAATAGCTGTTGAGACTTTTGACTCATAACCACAAATGTCAACCTTGTGATGCGGCGACAGGATATGGCAGGAGGTCAACAAAGTCAGTTTCATCATCTGGGAACCACAAGAGTCTCTACAAAATTTCATGGGAAGTAATCCAACAGTTGTTTAGATATTTCAGCCTGAACCACAGGGGTGGACAGGTTGACCAACGGCTGCTAGCCACACTGCTAAGGTGACTAGAAGGAGAAAAGATGGGATGAAAACAAAACAGCAAAGAACAGGAAAAAGATGGGAAGGTGGATAATACTTTACAGTAAATGTCCCGCTAAAGCTTGGATCAAAGCCTCAAAGACAGTCTAAGATGCAAAAATACCTGCTGGTTTATTCAGTTTTAATATTGGGCCCTCATAGGCATGAAAAGACATGTATATTTAACCATCTTAAGGGTCTGTTTCTCTTCAAGTTAGGTTAGGTTCTCTTAGGGTTAAATCCAAATCAGACGACGGCTAAATGTTAAAGTGTAAGAATTAGTCATTGGAGGTTTTACAGTAAACGCAGGCATCAGTAAAATCCTGCCCGTCGGACTCCAGTTCTTCTATCACACTAAATGAGCTCATTGTGTGATAGTGGGCAGACATTAGCATCAG
Organism: Xiphias gladius; assembly: GCF_016859285.1. NCBI lineage: Eukaryota > Metazoa > Chordata > Actinopteri > Istiophoriformes > Xiphiidae > Xiphias > Xiphias gladius. The sequence goes on along the minus strand of NC_053417.1, from coordinate 27,533,360 downwards.
TCTATTCATAGTCAGGTTTGGCAGAGCAGGAAGAAAACCACTCAAAGTCACTGGTGTCCTTCAGGGAGGACGAGCCTGGCACAAAGTGTTTTTCTGTCTGGGTTTTGTCTAAAGAGAAAGCTGTACACACTCCTCACACTGCAGCTGGACATACTGTACAACTACAACCTGACTGATGTGTGATTTGACGCCAACACCTAAATCTGGAATTAAGAAAAATCTGATAGTAATGTGTGTTGAAATTAGCTTTTCATCAAAGCCAGGGGAGCAGTGGGACACTGCTAGCCTAGCTCCACCAATATTAACTCCCATTTCCAAAGCTGCCTTATTTACACATTTTATATTTTAATTTTTATTTAGCACATTTAGAGAAAAAAGAAATTTCAGTTTAGTAAACAATCAGCTTACACATTTTCTTACCAACAACAGCTGGTACGAGTGACTCTACATAACATTGGAGTGGTCCTGTCCTCATACTTTAGTTGCCAGCTTCACTCATCTTGCTAATTTGGTAACAAAACCCAGTTTATTCTTGGATTAATTGGTGACTTGCTTGCTTGTTAACAAGATGCAAGAAGTAACAAACAGTTTTTTGAGCTGCTGGAAGGCATAGTTTTACCCTTTTTTACTCGTTTTCCCACGTGCCCATTCTTCTCGTCTTGGATGACGAATATCTGCTCAACACAGATATGAAACTGCTATCAATCTTGTCATCCAACTCCTGTCTTAATTTCCAACATGTGAGAGGAAATATTCGTTGATATCATCCCCCTTATCTACCCCGAGTTCGACACACCTTGTGTTGCAGAATGTTGCATCATTTATTTGATGCACAAAACTGATGTGCTCTACCGACAAAACTAGTAATCAAAGTCCTGCACAGTGCACAGTTCACAAATGCCTTTTCTCATTTGACCAAGACACTGAAATCCCATCTATTTATACCGAAATACTGCATAAACATGTTCAGTAAACCTTGCTTATGGGGTTCCCTTGTAGCCGAATGGTTACAGTGCGCACCATGTAACGGCAACGTCCCTGGTTTGATTCTAGCTGGGAACCTTTGTTGCATGCCATGAAAATCCTAAAAATAATAATGACAAAAATACTCCCCTAAAGTGAATGAATAAATAAATGACCTATTTGGTTAATTTCAAAAAGCTAAATGCCATTTCCAAGAAGTTGTCATTAGTCCCTCATCCGTTCTGAATTACTAACTAACAATCGCTTTCATTGTACATCAAGAAACAAGCTCTTATGTAATTGTTTTTCTGATTGTCTAATTACTAATAGCAGTGATGATTATTCCTGATTAGTTTATTTTTCATGTGAGAAAAGGTGTTACTTTTTTTTTTAAATTTTTTTATTTTATGTCTGATTTTTGTAATCTTCACTACTACAATCCACACTTGTCCATCTCGATTTCCACTTCAGCCAGACTAAAGTGGGTTAAAGGTCTATTCGTGTGAAGGACGTTTGGTCTTATATGGTTTTGCCCTTTTGAGAACACGTCAACAGCTCACAGACCTTGAAAAAGCTAAACATCCTAAAAATACCAAGAAAGGAAAACTCCTTCAGGAGGACATCTCCATCTCAGTGAGTGGGATTTTTGAAATGCAGAATGAGGAACTAAATAATTAATGAAGATCTATACAAGTACAGAAATACAGACGCCCATGCTGTTTGTTTGCATGCTTCTCAAGGGACTGATTAATCAAATCTCCCCTTTTTAATTAATTTCCTAATGAATCCCATTTCCTCTTTCTGTCAGTGAAGACACTTCACCAGCTATTCACAACCAACTGTTTCCTCCATGTTTGTTCTCCGCTGTCTTTCTGAATGGGCCAAACACTCTCACTGATACAATGGTGTGATAAAGGGCTCATTGAGAAGGATACTGAATGCTAAGTCATCGGATGGGCTCAGGACCACTGCTGCATCAAAAGGAGGTTGTGAGGGCGAGCAAACACCAAAAGACAATGGGCCTGAGCCGAATGGACGTACAGGGTCACTCTGCCTGGAGGAGAGGGCCAACATGTCTGAACCAGATCTCCGAGTGCTTGTTTAAAACCATGTTTCCCTTGAGATTCACTCCAAGGTCCTGTTTATGTCAAGCAATAAAATATACTCCAGGATTTAACGAAAAGTTCACATCTCTGAATACAGACAAAAATGTAACCTAATGTACTGAAGAAGCACTGAGATCCAGTCAGTAAAGGTAGATTTAGAGACAACAGGGACACATCTGACTAGGATTAGGGCTGCATCTACCAACTATTTTCATTATTGATGATTCTCTTTTGGTTAATCAATTATTCGTACAGTGTACAAAATGTCCCAAAATAGTGAAAATACCTAATAATACATATAATAGTTTTCAAGAGCCCAAGGAAACATCTTGAAATAGCTTGTTTTGTCCGGCTAAATCCCCAAAACCCAAATATGTTCATTTGCAATGATATAAAATATATTGAATTACTTCCATTATTGATTATCAATTAATAATTCATTTATAAAAAGTCAAAAAATATTAAAAATTGCCAGTTGCAATTGACTTCCCAGATTAAAAGATAAGGTCTTCACCTAGTAAAATCCAAAGATATTCAATTTACAATGATATAAAACAGAGAATAGCAGCAAAGCCTCACATTTGATTAGTTGGAACCAGTTATAGTTTTAGGAATTTTTTGCTTGATAAAGGATTTAAATTATTAACCGATGGTCCAAACTGTTTATATTCTATCGACTAATGAATTCAGCACCACCCAGGTCGGCCTTGTCGACTGCATCATCTGTGTTAGCTGATGTTCCCCTGTCGGTGCAAAAAATGCAATCTATAACACATAAATACATCTGTGTTTCTACAAGTTTCTGATATTTAATGAGACTAAAGGGAAAGTTAAGTGACAAGACAATCGCCAAATTTAATTTTTCTTTCAAATTTTTTTTGTAATACTAATTTTCCATGTGTCTCCATCTATCTCAGTTATTCTTTCAGGCTGTCATTTTCTCTCTTTTTCCCTCCAGTAACTGGATAGGAGGAAACTCCAGCTGTCTGCCTCAGTGATAACACACAGCTGATGGAGGAGCGATGGATGAAGAGACGACAGGAGGCTGGAAGACAGAACATGAAGAGATGGATGGGCAGCAAAAGAGAGCGAGGAAAGGATGGCTGGATGGAAAAGTGACAGACAAAAAGAAAAGATGACCAGGAAGATATGTGGGTGAAGAAAAAAGAAAGAAAATGAAAATGAGGAAGCAATAGAGAGAAGATTTAGTGAGAGAAAAGGTGACAAAGGTTAAGAGATAAGTTCTGTGTTGACAAGGTGGACAGGCCAGCCAACGGGCAAGAAAGACAGAGTAGGTACATTTAACAGAAAAAAGGGTGTGTGTGTCTGTGTGTGTTTTTGTTTTTGTGTGTGTGTGTGTGCAATGGGGGCGGTCAGGGAGTTCAAAGTGGCAGGAAGTTAAGAACTGAAGAGTCCTACAATGACCTTTGACCTGTGAGAGATCAGCAGGTTGGAGCAGACATTATGCATGACTAAGAAACACACACGCAATACACAGCATCAAAGCATCAAAACTACTACACTGCAGAGTGACGGGTTGGGACATAATGAATGGCATCAAATAGACCAGGACCACTGCTGTTGGAGAACATTATACAAAGGGAAGAGCATTATGACTAACACACACACACACACACACACACACACACACACACACACACACACACACACACACACACACACACACACACACACACACACACACAAAACTAAACCACTAACTGGCAGAAACAAGAGTGGGAGGCGCCATCTTATAATCACTTCCTCTGCTTTGATAATCGTTAACACACACACACAAACGCGCACACACACATAAACTCAGAGCATTTGACATTTCAATCGAAGATAGAGTATGAATGCCTTCCTTTCTGTTTCTGTCATTCCCAGCTGGAGTCCTTCTCTTTTCTGCTCTATCCCTCTACCCTTCCTGTCCTCCTCCTCCTCATCTTTCTTCTGCTATTTATCTCTCTCTCACTCACTCACTCACTCACTCCTTCCTCATATTTTACTTTATCCAGTAATTCCGAAAGCCTCACCTCCTCATCCTCTTCCTCTAAAAACTTTTTCTCCCCATTTCTGTTCTCCTCTTCCATCATCCATTTGTCTCTCTCCATTTCTTAGGAAGGTGGAAAGCAGTGTTGTATGAGAGTACCAGGAAAAAGTGCTACAGCAACTCAGTTAATAAACAATATGATACTAGGGAAGAGTTTCAAACAATTGGAGTTAATATAAGTTTTACATAGGTACACTAGAGTTTGAGACTAGTGTATTGTTTTCTTTTTTAGAAATTGTCAGCTACTTACTGGGCATTTTTAGGCTGGCATGCTGGAGTTTTAGTTTGCCTTATTTGTGTTTTAAGCTTCTATGCAGGAACTTCTTCAAAGGCTACAGCATCTAAGTTTTAGATTACGATAAAGCATTGAGAGGCTACTATGTTTGTATTTTAGGCAGTTTTAGGTTTTAAAGCTACTAACACGGCATTTAAGAGTACTAAATTGTATTGGAATTTGAGACTACATAAGTCTAGATCTGGGCAACTCTACTTAAGTTTTAGACTTTTATACTGACAATTTTCTATGTGAGGCTTTCAACCTTGAGAGAGCTGCCGACATGGACTTCAATCATTGAGTGTGATCACACAGTCATGCTGTTTTACTGCTTACCCTTTCATTTGCGTTCATTTAATTTTACTTAATGGATGTTACTGGGGTTGAATAAAAGCTGACATTTTTATTGTCAAATTCAAAGCCAAGTCATAGCTTTTACATCATGCAAAAGTGGAGATATGAAGTAGTTTAACTGATGTAAGGGACAAAAGTTCAACAGAAAATTAAGATACCTAATTATAAGTAAACTCGAAAACAAGGCAGAGGCAAAAATAGTACATGAATGTTGTTTCATATATTTCCGCAAATTGAAATGGACTTGGTTCCAAATGTCAAGATACTGTACTTTTACTATATTATGTGTTATTTTGGTTGATGAATTAAAATTATCTTTAATTTACTTGGATCTGTCCCAGAAAAAAAATTAAAAAAAAACTATGATGCAGCATTGATCAAAATTTGTCAAAATACCAAACTGAAGCTTAAAGTGTGTGAGTGTTGACCTGCCAATGTCAACACATTCAGCTGGAACAACATAGAGAAGCAGACAGCTAAAAAATGACCCCTAAATATCAGTTCAACTACTTTGACCTACCAGCCCTCATTCCTTTCCTCCCTGCCTCCATCCATCCACCGTCCCTCCCTTATTCTGATTTAGATATGACATCTCTTTTTTCTCTCTCTCTTTTTTCCCTCAAAGCTGAATCACTCCTATTAAGGTCAATTTTCTCTCCCTCGCTCTCGCTCTGCACCTCTTATTCTCCCTCTCTTTGCTCATTTTCCTGCCCAGTACACATAATGAATGACTGAAAAATGTGCGCTGTGTGTCAGCGTTTGTGTGAGGACAGTGTGTCAGAGGCAACGTTTAACCCTGGACGAGAGGGACAGACGGGAAAAACAGGAAGATGGTGACTGAAATAAGAGTCACTGAAGAGGACGGAGGAGTGGAGAGAGGAATGAATGAATGCAACTGTTGACCCCCAAAATGACAGCCAAGGAGCTAAAGAGGGAAAAAAGGACCAAAATAAAGAAACAGAAAGAGGGCCACTATTAAAAGATGTGACTAAAACATGTGGTTGACTGAGTCACTGTGGAAAATGCTGCAACAGAAAGAGAAAGAAAAAAGTAGAGAACTGGAGACAAGGAAATACATCGCTTTTTCGAACACTTAATGACGATGATAACATACAAATCCTCTATAAGGCTGACAATGTATTACAATCACACTGTGAAAATGCAACAGAAAAAGCTACTGATAGCAAAAAAAAAAAAAAAAAAAAAGATCCCACTGTGAATCCACACCTAATCCTGTGGTTCTGTGCAACCTTCAGCTACTTTCAGCTCACGGTTTTGGTTCTGCAGGCTGGCAAAACCAACACAAAACAAAGCTGCTTTGTTTAAAAACATGGGCCCAACAGATAATACAAGCTAACTTTTATGCTACCTGCCCAGCACCAGATCGCAAAAAGCCAAAGTAAATAAGTGACTGGAGAGAAAATTCCGAAATTTAGCAGCAAGCAGGAACCAAATTTCTGTCAGGATTAGGCAAAGCAAAGCCAGGCGTAAAAGAGCAGTTGCTCTTTTGGATCTCTCAGTACCAATCTACCAACCTACCTGCTTGCTAACGCATTAGCTATAACAACCTTATAAGATTAATAAAGATCGCTTGTCAGATCATTTTTCCATCATTTTTGGTGAAAAATATCTTAATGCTGCTGATAATAATCAATAAACATTTCTGCTAATCATCATGTGTGAAGTTTTTAAATTGGCACAAATGTTCTAAAGCCACAGCTTGCTGATTTGTATACACGCTGCTTAGGGCTGCAGCTAACAATTATTTTCTTAATCCATTAGTCTGTTGGTTTTTTGTTTGATTATTTGAATAAATCGGTGAAAAATACCCATAACAATTTCCCAAAGGCCAAGATGACATCTTTGAATTCTTTGTTTGGTTCGACCAAAGGTCCAAAAGCTGAGACAATGAAGAGCAGCAAATTAAAACAACATAAAACTGGAACTAGAGAATGTCCATAATTTTTTGCGTGAAAAATGATGGACATGATTAATCAATTGTCAAAAATAGTTACAGATTCGACTGTATCCGCCAACCGATCGGTTAACTGACTGATCGTTTGAGTTCTAACTCCTTGCATTATTTCTTGTTAGTACAAAATGATGCAGCACAATATCATTTTGACTAATTGCCAAAACAGTTCACTAAAACACTGGGATATAGTGTGAACTTCATAGTGTATAATATAGAACTGGGACACCCAGATAATAAGCCATTGTAACATTTTAGCATACCTTTTGTCAACACTTTTTGCTCCAAAATAAGACAGACTTTAGCAATAAAAGCTGCCTGAAGTTTCATCTAGACATACTGGTGAGGAATTAGAATTAGAAAAATTAACACAGCTACTGTAGCCAGTTTATCTTTGGACCACGAGACGTTAACTTGTAGCTAACAGTGTGTTTTAGCAGTACAGACAGAGACTGTCAAATGAAAAACTTAGGAAGGAAGTGACAGAGCAACGGGAGAGAGTTTTTTGATGTCCATCATATCTATCTTTATCCATTTTTTTCTGTTTCCATCATTACTGTTGCATTCAAACACAGAAGAGTCTTTGTGGTTGGAGAGAGTCAGTGATTACGATGCAAGGGTGTGAGGGAAATAAATAGAGCGTGAGACATTACAGCGAATAAGAGATTATATCTTGACACGTCTCACGAGAGCTGGCTGCTTGACTGGATGTTATACAGCGGGCCACAAACACACACACCCACAAGCACATACAGAGGCAAGGCATCACACCTGAAAAGTGTGTGAAAAAGAAAAAGAAAACAGCCAAACAAACAACAACAAAAACACTGGCATTGTCTGTGCAGAGCCAAACCACAGCCAAAACACAAACACACTGGCTCTGGACTGAGAGTGTGGTTCCCATGATCGTCACTTGTGAACAGCAGAATTGGCAGAGAAAACACTGATTGTATTCAGGAAACCTCACACACATCTGCGCTTATGCAAAACATACACACAGAAGATATTTCAGACTACTTCTGTTCGCTCACAGGCAGGCTGAGGGAATACAACATAATTCTGTCATGTTGTACCTATAAAATTGTCTTTTTGTTCCACTCAGCCTTCTGCATACAAGCAGTTGCTGCCCACAGATGATATTAGACTGTTATCTCTTGGACTTTTTACGACTAGACTATTGTACTGTTCGTACTACACTTATCGGTAACCATTACTTTGACTTTTGTGTGTCTTTTAATTGCAACGGTTTTATTTATGTAACTGCTCTTCCCCATCTATGTCTCCCATGTCACCCTGGCTGTCTAAGGAGTAAGGCCATTGGCCTTACTTGTCACTGGCAGAAATCCATTCTTTTTGAGGCCAAGGCAACGGAACTTATCTCGTAGAACTAGCATTGCTCCAATAAAAAACTTGGCAACGCCTCAAATCTTTTGCTAAGTTGCACTTGAAAACACCACAAAGACTACATCTGATGGCCAGTTGACCAGCAACATGCACGTACCAACTTTTGTACCTTCGTGTAAAGAGAAAACTGCTCAACGGTCTGTATTAATTCAAAAAACATAATGGAAACGCAAAACAAAAAAACTAAGATATAGCCTTCAATCCAATCTGAATCTGTTTAAACAGGCCAGTATTATGCTCAGAATACGTTTACCATGATGCAATCTGTCAGTCTACACTGTCTGCTTTATGCTCAGAATCCAATTCGAGAATAGACGAAAAGACAAACGGTCTCGGTTGCAGCTGCTCAATTACGGCCCAAAGTGTCTGACTGTTGGCTTTGTGCGTCAGGGCCTTGGGCCGGGTCAGGAACTGTTGCTGCATGTGGATCTTTAAAGTCCGCATTGTAATAATAACCTTCACTTGACATCAAACTAAACTAATTTCGGAAGTTTGAGTGCTTCGAGCATATTTGGTGCGAGCTCAGCTTTACCCTCAAACAAGCCGTAGGAAATTTTCCAAATATAAGCCTTAATCTAAGCTCGACCCTGCAGCTCAGAGCTGGCTGGCACTTTAAAAGTAATGCTGACGGTCAAGCCACATCAATGGCAGGAAGCACTCAAGTGGGAGCAGTTGGCACAACGCTCGCTTTTACGCACGGCGAACAATGGAGCTACCTCAACACTGCATGTGAGTGTGTGTATCTGTGTATATGTCTCTTTGTTAGTTTGTGTCCTGTAGGGAAAGCTGTCCGCACACACAGGAAATTAAGGGCACATGACAGGTGGGAAAGATTTGAATTTCTCTAGTTTGAAACAGCCATCCAGCACTGAGTGAATCTTTAATACTTGAAAATGTGTGTGTTGCCATCTTTGATTTAGTTCAGCTTTGTGGGGTTACGTCCATTCTGAAGGCAGTTCAAAGGTAAAAAAAAAACATTTTCTCACTTAACTCTGGTGGTATCTTGACATGAAGATTGTTTTGGTTTTATTTCTCTTGCTTTTGAGATCTCTTCAAGATTTCTATTTCCACCCCAATACATTGGACGTGAAAGGAAATTCGTTGATGTTGATGAACATCTCAATTACTCTGGATAATCCACAGACATCTACAGTTTTCTTTGAGACTATTTCTTAAGTAAATAAAACTACTGCAGGACATGCAGAGCTACAATGATTAGTCCATTAATTGATTAGCTGATCGATAAAAAATTAATCAGTAACTATTTTGATCATCGAATAATCGTTTCAGTCACTTATCAAGCAAAAATGCTTAACATTCTCTAGTTCCAGCTTCTCAAATGTGAGGATTTGCTGTTTCTTTGTCATATGTAACAGACAATTGACAGTTGGTTGGACAAAACGGGAAAACTGAAGGCATCATGACATGTTGTAACTGAACTTTTCAATTTCAAAAATGTTTCAATGCTTTAAGTCCCCAAAACACAATTCCAGTCACCTCCACTGTCTTGGGGTAGCAGCAGAAATCTCAGTGGCAGATGTCTTAGAACCTGGAGGAATGACGACCAAAACTAGAGGTAGACATCAAAAAATTAGGGTAAAGCTGCACTCATAACTCAAGTTCAGTTTTTTTGGTACATATTACTTATGTTTCAACATACATTTTTTCATGAGGAAGCCAAATATGCACTGAAATGTTGACTAATCAAATTAAGAATAAAAAGGCTCCATCTGAGTTATTAGTGTATAGCTTTCTGCTCCTTCATTTGGGTGAACTGACACTTTAAGTATCTTTTGCAATGAGACAAAGACACTTCAAATCTCTGAAGCTGCAGAAAGCCTAAAGCATTTGTGCAGGGCTGAAGTCTTTGACAGGTTTGATCATAAGGAGACTAATTATGCAACTCAAGAAAGGGAGATTATGAAAAAGAAAGGATCTCACCTGAGGAACATACACACACACACACACACACACACACACACACACACCAAGACACATTCCCAACTGAAGCCTATATTGTGCTCTAATAATAGGCTGCTGTTACAGACAAACATCCCCTGTTCTTTTCCTCTGTCATCTCCTCCTCCTCCTTCCATGCCCCCTCCCACCCCACCCCCAGTTCTTTTCCACTTAATACCTCCTCTTTCCATGCTTTAGCCCTTCTTCCGCTCCTGCTCCTCCTCCTCTCTTCCTGGGAATTTTGTTTAACCTTACCTTCAAACTGTATTTATTGCTCCTTTACGCCATCTATTATTGGTCTCCTTTTTTTTTTTCCATGTCTCAACCTTCTCCTCCACCTCATCTTCTCTCTCTCCCCCCTCTCCTTTACCTGTGATAACAATCCTTCCAATATCACATACCTGTGGAATGAAACTGCAAGCGAACACACATCTGTGTACAGAGCGAAAAGACACTCCAACATTACATCTGACTTAGCCTATATACAAGAGACAATGATGAACTCCTGAACTTGGTATGACCTCATCTTGGATGATTCAAATTCTTCCTACACTTCATCAGGTAGCTCTCATTTCTCTTCCATCTCTTTCCCCTCTACTTCTCTGCCTTTCCCAGTGTTCAAATAAAATAGGGATAAACAAGGAGCCTGGCAGGTACCAACAGAGATATAGATTTGTCTAATATATTTATGGAAAATACTGAGGTGAGGCGGATTCAAAATGTTTTACTGCATTTCAAACTGAGATGAGTGAAATGAGCTGTACAGAGGTCTTGAGATATTGATCTCTGAGACTTATGCTGCTACCCCAGTACAAAAGGAGTGAAAGTAATTTTGTTTGTATTGAAAAATCAAATCTGAAAAGCTCAAGAGCAACATGTCTTTCCAGAAAGAATGGGTCTCAGGGAAGAATATTTTCATATTCTTATCTTAAACCTATTTTTCTAAAGGCATGCTCATATGAGTTGTCTTAGTTGGATTCAGCAAATCCGTGTAAATAAAAAAAAGTTTTATTGTTTGCAAGTTTGATAATCAGCATAATGGGTCCACCTAAATTGCTGTAAAATGAAAATTTGAGAGCAAGTGTCATTCAAAAAAATGTCACCCCAGAAGAAAACCATACATTTCGCCCCACAGAACGTCAGGGCCTGCTCTTGGCAGGCTATAAAAGGCCTGCACCACTCATGAATCTTGTTCCGAATTCTAAATAAAACAAAACACGTAAACATGACAAGTTCTCTTAAATCACTTGTACATGCCGCTTAAAAACAACCACATGGTTCTTTCATGAGGCTCATTGCCTTGTTTACCTTGGATGATCCACAGATTTTACTGTGAACAGTTTTCACAAGGACTATTTCTTCAGTAGAATGTAGCTTCAATTAAACCTGAAGTCACTGAATTTTTCAGAGTAGTAAGAGATAATGTAAAAGATGCATTGGTGTTGGACTTTCAAATGTAATTGTCTAAGCACAAAAACACCTCCATTCAGTTCTATAGTTTTTTGCAGCACAAATCTGTGCATGAGGTGCGGTAAATATGTCTTTTTGTGTTTCAGGTGAACTGCTGCATTAAAATACAGTCAAATATGGAAAGATGTCAACGTAGAAGAAAAAAAGAAATGGTGGAAGAGGAGAAAGATGAAAAAAAGCACGAGAAAGAGCCAGACCTAGAAAGACAAGCACATGAAGGACAAGAAGATAGAAGAGAAGAGAAGATAGAAGAATGCGAGCAGGAGACAGCAGAAGAAAGAAGACAGGAGGGTGGAGGAGATAAAAAAGGTCTATATCGGGCTGGTGTTATCTGTAGAGGATAGGCTGAATGGCTGTTTCAGACATAGAAGGGGGTGAGTGACCTGCTGCTCTTTATTTAAAGTCTTACACATATCTGAATCAATCAGACAGCGGAAAGAAGAAAAAAAAGAGAAGACGACGGAATAGGAGGACGAGGAGAACGGTGATGACAGAATTAAATATTGTGGAGAATAATAATAAATAAAAAAAACGTGGAAATCACCAACAAGGGAGTATTAAGAGGTTTTAATCAAACTGTGGTTACGTGTTAAAGTCATTTTGAAGCTGGTGCAACATTGCTGGGAAACCCTGAATATCCCATACCGTGGAGAAACCCTTGCTTTTCAGATTCCAGTGAAATATGTTTAATAAACGGAGTGTTGGGTGGGTGCAGTCTCTGCTTGTTGCACAGCTGCTGCTGTAAAGCTCTGATACAGTGATACTGATTATGACTGTACAGTGTATTTAGTGTCAGGTGAGTTCCACACCAAGTGTGTTTAATCTTTAATCTAAATGTTCAGTGAGCAAACGCATTTTTATTAAGCTGCTTGACCGTCTGAACTGACATCCACCTGACGATACCTCAGAGTAATGAACAGACTAATGTACTTCAAGTGCCTTCCTCAAGGGCTACTCTGCAGTCTGAAATCATAATGCTGTTGCACACCGGGCTGAAATTTGATACCTCTGTTAGCGAGATTTACGGTTAGATTTTTAACATTTAAGTACAAGGGAAGTAGAGAAATGAAGTTGTGAAATGAAGGATTGAACTATCAAGATGCACTACATGGCCAAAAGAATGTAGACAACCGAAGATTACACCTATACAGTATGTGACGGATGAATGTATCATCTCAAAACCATGGGCATTAATCTGCTGCTATGACAGCCTCCACTCTTCCCGTTTCAGGCTTCCCTCCACATATTTAACCTGGCAGCAGGGATTTGCTCCCATTCAGCCTCAAGAGCATTAGTAAGGTCCAGCACTCATGGTTGGTTATAAGGCTCATGGGCTGAACTGAACTGGCTCACAGTCCAGTTCATCCCATGGGTGTTGGATTGGGTTAAAGGTCACGGCTCTGGGCAGGCCAGTTAGGTTCTTCCAGACCAAACTCGGAAAACCATTTCTTAATAGATCAGTATGCACTGATCCAATACAGTATCGGCCCCGATACTGACCTTATTATTAGGAGAAATGGGTATCGACATGCACAAGCCACATTAAATACAGTCTCTGTGTCAATGTCTTTATACATTTATTTGTTTCTGCTATCAGTTACAGTCATTCATTCACGGCAAGCTGTGGACTTTGGCCTCACATCACATAAAAATGGTTCCAGAGTTCGAGGCAGTTAGGTATACAAATATTAAATTGGGGGGAAAAAAAGATCTGCTATTGGAGCAGTATTCATATATACTGCAGTTGAGAACTTGCAATCAATATTGGGAGGGGGGGGTGCATTCATGTTTATGGACCTGGCTTTGTGCACGGGGACACAATCATGTTGAAACATTAAGGGGCCTTCCCTAAACTTTTGTTACCAAGTGCACTATTGTCTAAAATATAATTTTATGTTGTAGCATTAGATTTAATTGGAGGAACCATGAAAACCAGCCCCACATCAGAAGTTAAGAAATGACAGAGGTGTCCACATATTTCTGGCCAGAATACTATATCTAGACATTTTTGGAAATAAGCTTATTCGCTTTCTTGTCTGTAGTTAGAGGAGAATAACAATACCACTCATGTCTGTATGCTAAATAAGACGCTAACTTAGCTTAGCATAAAGACAGGAAACGGGGGGAAACAGCCGTTCGTTGGCTGGCCGCTGCTGGCAGTAGCTTCGTATGTAGTGTACAGACATCAGAGTGGTATCAATCTTCTTATCCAGCTCTTGGCAAGAAGGTGATGTATGTATTGGATGTGTGGTCCCTAAAATTTTGAACTCTTCCATTAAGTGTATATGCTATAGTGTACTCCATACATGCTAAGAAATACAGTGGCGAGAGAGAGAAAGAGAGAGAGAGAGAGAGAGAGAGGAGTTAGGGGTAATTTAACAAGCCTTTCCCTCTGCGGGTTGAGACAGGTTAACTGACATTCCAATCTCTCCCTCCTCTCTCTCTCTCTTTCATTCAGGCAAAGGTAGGGGGTTGAGTGGTGTGTGTGTGTGTGTCTGCATGTGTCTGCGTGCGTGTGTGTGGGGTGGGGTCTTCAACACACTGTCACTAACACACACACACACACGCACGCACGCACGCACGCATGCACGCACGCACGCACACACACACACCGTAATCCTTGGCCTTAGCCCACCTACATTCTTTCAAGACAACTGCAACCTGGTAACTAGAGACCCTCCACCTCTGCTCCCTCTCTATTTCTTTCCTTTAAGTTGCCTTCTGAGCGGTCGATGCCACCATGAAAACAATTCATGCCAAGTAGATAGTAAACATAAATAAGATCACATGTAGATAAAGTGTCCTCCAGCAACTCTTGAAAAACAGCGACAAAATAAAATCAAAACAAAGTTCACGTTCAACTGTGGCTGCTACCTGCTGGTTTTTGCAAAAGTAGGACCAACATTTCTTGCGATATACTGTAAGTTCTGGACAGTTTTCAGTTGTTTTTAAATTTACACTATAATGTGACAGTGAAAATTCCGCACTCTCCATCCACACAATACTGCTGAAACTTACACAAGAAGGCCACTTGACTAAAACACATCTAGGGCTGCAATTAACAGTATATTACATTATCGGTTACCTTATAATTTTCTATAATTAAGTGATTGTGTCTATAAATGTCTAAAAAATGTAAAAAAAAATGGTGAAAAATGTCTATCACAGTTTCCCAGAGCCAAAGGTGATGTCTTCAGATATCTTGTTTTGTCTAACCAACAGTCTAAAACCCAAAGATATTTAGGCTACAAAGATATGGAACCTGAGAATATTTGGCGCTTTCACGTACTCCATCCTTGGCTCTTTATAAAGACGAGTATTTAAAGTGAGGAATTATTTAAGCAGATGCAAACAGAAAACATGTATACATGCAGCATGTATAAAACTGGCATCAGAACCAGGTGTCTGTTTAATCTAAATCTTTACCAGAATCAATACACTTAACAGTAGCGCTGAAGAGCTAAGCTGATTAATCGATTAGTAAATCAACCAAAAAGAAATGGGAAACTACTTTGATAACAGATTAAGATTTTAAGTCATTTTTCAATTAGAAATAGTGAAACAATGCCAAATATTTGCTCTCAAATGAGAGGTTTTTCTGCTCTTGTTTGTCATATGTCGTTGTAAAGTCAGTGTTTTTGGGTAGTTGGACTTTTGGTCGAACAAAAAAAGACATTTGAAGAAGCCATGTTCGGCTCTGTTAAGTTGTGACTGGTATTGTTGACAGTTTCTTCACATTTCATAGACTAAACGATTAATCGACAAGTTGGAAAAATAATGGGCAGATTAATCAACAATGAAAATAACGTTTAATTGCAGCTTTAATAAACAGTCAGTTACTAACGTTGTAACCATGGTTCCTGAAATAAATGAAGGGCACAACAGATTGAGTCAATGCTACAAGAAATGCAGCTTTTATAATTGATCTCCGAAATTTTACCAGTGGTTAAGTGCTTTCTGAATATACTTTATTATAATGACACAGGGGAAAAAAAGATTTTTAGGTCCCAATCCCAAAAAACTCTGTAGGTAACCATTGTTGTCATCCAGTCATAATCTATTCAGTGCCTCAGTGATTATGAGACCAAACTCTGTTGGACTCTCATAGTATTCATATTGTTATTTAAAAGGCTTTTTATTCATTCCTTTATTACTGCAACAAGGTAAACAGGCGTATAAAAGCTTTAACAAGCTGCACACACAGCGACTGTCACAGCTCCCCGCTTCTCTATTAAAACCTTCAACCCTTAGAGAAAGAGAGGAAGAGAGGAAAGTACAGAGTGAAGAGAAAAGGGATGAAAGATGGAGGAGGGAGGGGGAAACTGAATGTCATGAGAGAAAAAAACATTTGTCAGGAACACAAGTGCACGCACACACACCGCGATTGTCTCTCCACTGATGAGCGAGGAAGGCACTCGAGCAAGAGAGCCCGGCACAAAAGAGTCACATTCAGAAACATAAAAAGGTTGTTCAAGAGAGACATTCAAAAAACACAAAAAGGTTAACTGCTTGAGCAGAGGGAGACAGAGGGAAGCTTTTCTGTACTATGTATGTGCCTGAATGTGCCCCTTTATGTGTGAAAATGTACACATGCTACATGTTTATATGTGAGCATGTGTTCTTCTGATGAATTCAACGCAACACCAGCTAAAACAAACAGAGCATCCCGCCAAGAGCAACAGCTCTAAATCAACTCAGAATGAAAAATTAACAGTTAGATTTTTCATTATGGTCACTGAGGTTAGCTGGTAAACCAGGTAATGGGCTGATTTAACTCACATGCATTCTAGGTAGCAAGCAGACTGAGAGTTTACCAGCAGCCAACAGGTGACTTTACAACTGGTGGCTGTGGCTGAAATCAGCTTCGAGTGCAGTTTAAAAAAGCAGCTGGGATCAATGGAGCTGTTGGAATCTACCAGCGATTATGGCTGGCAGATGAAGATTTTACAATTTCCATCACAAGCGGCAGGTCACTGATCCACAGTTTCAGGTGTAGAATTGATCTCTACAATTCCACGGAACACACTGATATTCAGAATCCTGACTGATTCTGTCAAGTTTAAATCCTAGAAAACACAAGACTTAATGTGGTTTTTGCTCTTTACAGCTATTACAACTGCTTAAATATAGATAATAGTGTCAATTTATAAATTGATTTCACAACCACTACAACTCTAAGAAAAACTAAATGACTTTGTGAAATCAGAGGGTAATTTCAATTCAGCTGGTGTCGTTTTCAGCGAGCTTGGAGTTTTTTCCCTAAACTAAACAATACGTTCAAGAATACTCGAAAAAAAGGGCAAAATGCGACCCATAAAAATTGTGAAAATCTCACAGGGTGGGACTTTTTTAGGGACTACAAACCACAAAAATTAAAACTTAAATAAGCTAGCATGCAGGTGAAAATAAAAAGGCTACACTGTCCAAGCACTGCAGCAGTGGTTTCCATGATTGATATTCCACAACAGTCCGAAATCTCAGAAAAGATTCTGATACTCCAGAACACAGAGAAAGATCAAAAACAGAACCACAGCACAACAAGAGTAAATCCTGACCCAAACAGCCGGCACAGCAGACTGTGCTCCATCAAGAGAGAACCATAACTGCACAGACAGACAAAGTCAATTTGTTTGTGTGTTCCAGTATGTACAGTCAATGAGACCTACCTGTCCGAGGTCGAGGGTAACGTTAACCTCGTTGTACTCAGTGCTGCGGGACAGAGGCGGGCTCTGCCACCATCGCTCCGTCCCGTCGATGGCGTTGGTGATGGGATGGGCCCGATCACTGTCCCCCTGGCTGCAGATGTCACAGTACTGGCCCTGAGAAGACAAAGACAGAGATGTATCGTCAGTCGTTTAATCTTTAGTTGAACATTTGAGGTTTCAAAAGGCACTGTGGCAGGAGTTTGAAACTTTACTGTGCTCGGTATCAAACTGAAAAGCCATACTTGAGGCCTGGAGGAAATTCTTTTGGGGTCCAAATCTTGGGGAGCACATGTGTTCTTGTCAAACAATTTACCATACAAGGTGTCCTTGACTTACTAATATAAGATACTAATCAGTCCTACATCCCTACATTTTTTTGGTCTGTGAATTGTGCTTTAATAATAAGATATTTCATCAAATCTCAGAGAGGGTAGGTTTGGGCCAAGGGACGATGCATCACAGATTATTTGCTTTTTTCTTTTTATACACTGTTTTTGGCTTCAGTCTGTTAAGAACACAACAAGTTGATGATAATCAACCTGGTAGACATCGCCCAACCCTAACAGAGGGCAGACACAAGCTTCCATGAGACTCTGCACGGTTTGACTCCAATTACTCAAAACACCAGGCGGTTCCACTGAGCAGCATCAACAGGAGAGGAGGAACTAATCAGTGCAACGCCTGCTGTTGTCGTTGGTTGGGAAGAAAACTTGCTCTGTCAATATATACGCCTATCTAAATCTAATCTATATCTAAAAAAGGCACTTATTCACATTTTTACAGTCACAGATCTACTGTGGAGAGTGAACTCCAGGGTCTTGCTTAGAGAAACTTAGACAGGATATTACTGATTAACACACACATGTTATTAAGGGACCTGACCCTTCAGTCTTTAAGTTACGGCCCAGAGAGACTGGACTGTAACTTAAAGACTAAACTGCTGCACAATCTTTCAGACTCACAGCAAACATCTATGAAAGGAGGGGATTTATTTCACAATGGCCTTTCCCCGAAGCAACCTGGGTGAAGTTTCTTACATTTCAACAGAAAGGTGACTCAACGCAGGTTAATGTTACACTAAGGCTCTAGCTTATGTGTGTTATATTTCTGCTTGTAGGTTTTAGTTGTCTCATGAATTAAATCCTTGTACCCCAGTCTGCCTGTTTTGTGCTAAATTCACACATTTGCAGTCTTCTATGACAGCATAGTGTACTACATGCAAAAGGGAACAGGGGTAGAAATTAATTCACATTTACATTCTCACTCCAGCTAAAACCATCACTGCCAACTGGGACTATTAGTCTCTATACCTAACAAGTAATGCATGGTACAGCAGTATTCAAAAATTCTAAATAAAACAATTTGCTCTTACTGTATACTTTAATTTTTCAGCTATTCATTGCCATTCTTTCCAAATGCCAAGAACACAAGTTTAAAAGCTGATATACTCTCAAAAAGAACAAGATTGGACAATAGGCACCATGTTAGTAAAACCAAGGTGCATATATTATCTTAGAGTGGTTTCTCTCAAAAATGGCCAATCATTACATAAAGCAGACCCCACCATCAGGTGCTTGTTCTCAGAAAATTACAAAAATTGAGAGATGCAGATGCCCCATTCAGATGTTTCAGTTTCGAACTGTCTGAAAAGCAGGTGTGACTTTAGATATTTCAAGAGCTTTCTAAGAAATTAAAGGACCATTCCAGTGCAGCCATTCATTTCCATTCATTTCTGTACCACAACAAAACAACATAACTTGAACATCGATGACACCAGCCATCCACCCAGCTTGTTCATTGTGGTGAATAACATCATCTCCAACATGTTTCCAGTCTCTGCCTGGTGATTTTCATACTGTAGTAAAATGAGTGGAAGTAAATGGTCCATGTCCATGTCCACTTGAACTGGCCTCTCCACCTCTTTGGTTTCTAAAGCTTCTTCATTCTTAGCTAATCCCAGTTTGGTTGTCTGAGCATTTGACCCAACCACTGTTGGCTGTGTAAGCGTTAGCATAAACTAAAGAAGCATGGACCTGAACAAAAGACTGGGTTAGGAGATGTTATCACTACAGGTCACTGAGGTCAGAGGTCACTAATCACTATCTGACTCCACCCCAACTCCTTCTCCTATCCCGTCTTCCTCTCTGCAATTCCCAGAGATCATCTGTCAATCAACCTTTCCTATTTTCTGTTTTTCTGGAGAAACAGCCTCAAATTATGATCCGTGCACATAAAATTACATATTAGCCCTACAAATTAGTAATTTGCCTGCCAATTTTGTCCCACTAGAGCTATTTAATTCCTGCTCTCAAATTACTTAATTCATCCCCTTAAATTAATACCTTCACCAACACTTTCATCGGTCCCACTACTGACCATCTGGATTGTACAGAATTCAGTTTTGGTATCCTCAACTGAGATACATGGATACACTTCACATTGCAGCTGCTAAACACAAGGATATGTTATCGTTTTTGCTGGAAAAGAGATTGGTGAGGGGCAAATTAAGTTCATTTTAGAGCATGACGTAGCAAATTGACAGAACGCTATTAACTGAGTGAACAAGTTAACTCATCTTGGATCACAAATTAGTCATTTGAGGTAACAATTTATCAAATACTCACCTCAGTGACACCTACCGGGTTTTGCAGTTGTGTTTTAATGATAAAACAGAGATTTGTTTCAATTAAACTCTTTTTATTTCATTTTATTTTTTTACTTCTTTCGCACTTGTATATTCCTTTGCATAGTACTTTGCCTTCTCTTTTTAACATGCCTCATTCTCTATATATTTGTAGTTAACTTAATATGTCACAGGGCTCAATGTAGAGAAACTATGTGAATAAAGGCAATTAAGTTGCTGGTTCAGAAAAAAAGCTGTTTTCCCAACCCAAAAGTGACATCTCTAAAGGACAAGGCAGATGTTTAGTGTAGAGAGATGTCAGGGAGTCTGCTTCTGTATTTCTGCTGGGCTGTCAAACTCTGTTTCACACTATTTCTTTCTGTTTTTCTCATTTTTCTTTCACAACACCCGTTCACTTCTCTCTTGACACTTCCCTTTAAAAGCAAGGACGTCAACGAAAAGGCCACCCGGAAATGAACATATAGAGCGCAATCTCATCTCCCTCTGTGTTATACACATGCTTGCATTCAACCGTTTCTCACCTCTATTCCCATCTGTCTTTCCCTCCACCTTTGGATGAACAAACAAAACTCTCGGTCTGTCTCTGAGTAAGGAATCTGTGTCCCCACGCAGAGCCAAAGTGATACTCAGCCAAAACCTGTCACTTTATGTAATGTATCTTTTTTCTCTTAACATAACGCACTGCCTTTCTCACAATGAACTTCCTCTTACTCTCTTTCAACCTCATCTGTTTGTCATTTTTCCTCTACTTGTACCTCTATCATAATTTTTCCTCCTCTCTGTATCACCCACTCCTGCGAAAAAAAACTGAAGCTGCATGCACCGGGTCAGATTCTGCCCACTATATGCAACTCTAAACTCCTCTTATCAGTCCCAATGAGCTAAAATGCACTCTTCAACGTTATTAACGGCAAAAATATCTGTTTTTGTCAAATTTGGAGCTGTGCTTTTAATGTTTTCTGTATCTATCCTTCTGGCAGATACAAGTCTCAGGACGGAGTAGTTTATCTGTGCCAGATTACAAGATTTCTGGGTAATGAAGTCTTTAAAATTCAAACATCTACTTCTGGCTGCCATTATTGCCACCGTTGTGCAAAATTACAGGGTGTAGATTAAAACAACACTAAGAGTCTACAGTAGTGCTAGTGGCTCTGAGAGGCAGTACTTAGGCACATTGGTGCTTTGAAATAAATGCTAATGTCAGCATGCTAACACGCTCTCAGTAAAATTCATTTTCTGGGGACCATTACTTCTGAAATGTCATGGCAATCCATGTAATAGTTGTTGAGATATTTCAATTGGACAAAAGTGGGGGACTGACTGACACACCCACACTGCCATAGAGCCCGGCTGCTAGCATGGCTAAAAACGATGTTTAGTATGTTGATAAGAAAATGAGAAAAAAAATACAGTTTGTTTCTGTGGAGATGACAGTATACGAAAGTACGTGTTAATCAGCGAGGACCACGGCAGTTTAGTCCCAGGTAAAGAAAATTTATTTTTGATTTTGCTTTGGCTTAAGAAAAAAAGGATTCTTAAACTTTCCAAACATTTTCACAGACAAGCATGCGCGCGCGCACGCACACGCGCACACACACACACACACACACACACACACACACACACACACACGCAGGAGTAGACACTCTAGTCCTCCTCCTGCTTATTTTAATTAATAAAAGAACTCTCACGTCTTGCTGTCAAATCAAAACAGGATTAACCTCAACACAGAAGAGTGTGTATTTTCTGGCTTTGTGTGTGTGTGTGTGTGTGTGTGTGTGTGTGTGTGTGTGAGTGAGTGTTTGTGTGGGGGTGTGTGTTGTTCTGGGGCACAGTAACCAAAAAAGTGGGCCGAGCCACAATAGCTCAGCGAAGCGGAAGAAACTTCTTAGCCCAAACATATAATGCGCCATTCCTAGAGCTAATGACCAGATTTCTTGGGTCCATTTTGGGGGATTCCTGAGCTAATTATGCAGCAACATCGCCACTTCAGCCAAACTACTGTGAGCAGGCAGATCAGAGAAAGACTCAATGAAAACCCTGATGAGGGAATATTCGGCCTAATCCTCAGTGTGCAAAAGATGAAGTGGGTAAAATGTGGCGGGATCACGTCCGTATTTGTAAAGGATTAATCTTACCGGACAAATACTGCAAAGAGGGGCAATTTACCAGCTGAACTGAAGTTAATTAGCCATAAACATAATCAGTTTGTTAATTTAATGAACAACTTGAAAGCCTGACAGTATCTTTAAAACCCTTTATCACTCAAGCTCCCAAACATCCCCTCAGGGCATATGTTATTTTGTTGGCTCAAGTCTTTACAATCAAGCAACACTTCAGACTGCCCGCTGTGTATTCTCTCCCTCTACTGATCAATCTACCTTTATCTCAACAATTTTACATCCCCATCTTTTTGTCTGATCTGTTTCAATTTCAGTTCCAAGGGTACTCATTAGCATGCATGTTTTGCAAACACTAAGCAATAGCTAAATCAGAAGTAACACCAGGAATTTCTCTGTTTCTCTGACACCGAAATGACCACCATCACTTCCGGAGGAAGCACTGCTCGGGTCTTGATGATCTCGCGGTAATAGAGCGGATAAACCCGGTAGGATTGGAGGACACGGGTCAGTCAACGCGAGGAATGTGGGGAACAGGTGGGAGAGAGAGAGAGAGAGAGAGAGAGAGAGAGAGCAAGCAAGAGAGAGAGAGAGTGAGCAGGCAATAAGCTTGCATTCACCCAGAGGGTTGATTTAACGGTTAAGCCATGAAACTGCAATAATCTTTTGCATGATAACAAGTGATGCCTAGAGACCTAATTGTCAAAGCTAAAAGCTTTTTACAAGCTCCCAAACTCATCATCACTTATAAAAACTCCGTTGTAAAACACATGTAATGGTTGATGTGGAAACCTTATCAGTGGTTGAATTTCTGTGCCTGTCTGTCCTTACATAAGTGGCCTGTGTTAATTGTTGCCAAGTCCTACAAAGGAAGCAGTGCATGAAATAATGACTTGGCAGAGCAGTTGGGGATTCATGCACACTGCTGACACCCTCTGTTCAACTCTATACTCCGAAGGGTTCAGGCGGGCATCTGCATAAGGTTTAACATAAGGGAGTTGGAATTGAACATGCAGTTTAGTGACAGAAAACTTAAAACAAACTGCTGTAAAACACTTGAAAAAAAGAGCTTTAGTGACACTGTAGTACATTTTTGCCATAAGATATGAAGATCATTTTGATATATCAGGGGATAAAAATGTCATTATAAACCCTAAATCTAACACAATAAAGTCTCTAAAGTATCACAGAAATATTACAGCTGCAACATGATAAGATCACAATAGGCTCATTATAAGTCCATAGACAAATTGAAGGAATGCAACCTGAGTATTTAATCCGACCATATAGAAATACCATAGGAACATCATTCACTTCAAGCCTACTATTGACCACCAGAGACACGCTTATAGCCTATAGAAATACCACAGGCATATTGTGCAATGTAAGATAAAATACACACTTGATATTATCACTAATATCACACTTTAATTAAACAGGTCGAAATTTCTGTAAATTCAATGATATGCTAGACAGGTGCATTTGAAGCCCCTAAGGTGATGTTACACCAATTCTACAGCAGTTTTATAACAATACTACAGGACATAAACATGCAATTAAGCTCGGTTAAGTGTCTTTAAAATCGCTGCCGAGCACCACAGAGGAGCTGCAGGTACCTAAAGGAATATTATCGGGGGCCATAACTGCAAGTGACCCTCAGTATATGATGAGGGCTGTTTCAGTAAAATTACAACTCCCCTAAACCCTCGGACTCGCTACTGAGCAGCAAAAGTAGAAGTAAGACCCTAATAAAGTTTTTCTCTAGTACTCACCTGGATGGTCTGGCTCGGATCTCCGGACACCGGGCCTCCGACCAGCTTGCAGTAGAGGTCTTGTACAGTCCTGCCGGTATCCTCCTCCCCGCAGGTCGCCGTTGCGGTAATCTTGGTGCCCTCGGCCAGGTTGAAGTAGGGCGGATGCAGGCTGTACCCGTTCACCCCGTTGGTCGGCAGCTCCTGGGCCGACGCGAAGTGGTAGCAGGTCACTAACAGCGGCCAGAGCAGCAGCACGACCCGCTCCTGGGTGCGCTGAGCCGGCGAGAGCGCAACACCGCGCGGTGCCGGTCCGCTCGCCATCATTTCCACCTGTCCCCTCGATTCCGGTCCGACTAGAAAAAGTTTGAGGAATAAAGCAGTCTGATTTTAAGGAGAGATGAGTCGTCAACTCCTGTGGGGGAGAAGCATTTGGAGGGAAAACAAAGCGAAATCTATTGCAAAGTGCAGCGGAAAGAGAGAGGAAAGGGAGCAAGTTTGTAGTCCCGGAGAGCGGTGCGTCGAGGCTTCAGTGCTCGCTCGCTCTCTCTCTCTCGCTCCACCAGGCACCTATTCCAACTCGATCCGTAGTCACCCTCCCTCCCCTCCCCTCCCCTCCCCTCCGTGTTGGCCCGACCCGTGGTTGGAGGAGGGGACGGCTGCTTTCAGTGCTCAGTGTTTTAATGGTTAAGTTACATCATTCTCTTTGAGCAATCGCCACGGCTCATTAATTGGCTCAATTAAATGAATCTTAAATTAATTAAATGAAAATGGGGCGTTCTGATCCGCTGGTTCCGTGCATATAGTTTGTTTCATATTTTTATGTCTTTCCTTCCCTTCTCCTCCTCGTCCCCTACCTTCTCTTTTCCTTCCTTTCTTGCCAACACCTTCCTTTTTTCTCCCTCCTTTTTCTTCCTCCTTATCACTCCTCCTACAATGTAAGATAGCATGTGATTTATTTCCTTTTCTGTCTCATTAATCTGACATTCCCGCAGAACATCTGCAAAGTAACCAAACAACAAATGGCAAATCAAACCACACACACACGGAAATGGGCATCCAGACTGCCCCTCAAACACACACACAAAAAACAGTGAGACAGGTGCTCAAGACAAACATGCAGACGCAGACGCAGACACAGACACACACACACACACACACACACACACACACACACACACTCGGCCACACCGTCAGACCATTCTCAAGACCTGTAAAATACAGAATACAATCAAGGTTTGAAGTTGAAATATGCAGCGCATGCCGTTGTTTTACAGCATTTGCAGTTTATTTAAAAGGCAACTGTTGACAAGGTGCTGGTGGGTTCACTGTGTTTTATCTGGAGATCTGTGTAACTGTTGTAATTTGATTTGTGTACTAAACACAGATTGGTAATAAAGTAAATTCAATGCAGACCAACTTGTACGACCTGTGACACAATAATGGGGAAGAGTTGTTTTACAACATAATCATAACTCAAGGTCCACTTACCAGCTTTTTGTGCTAAACGACATCAGCAGTCGTTTTAGCACATACTGCAAAAAACAACACGTTGAAGCTTTAATTTAAAAAAGGTCCTGATGAGCATTTTCACGAGCTTTCAACTATACTGTGTCTCAGTCTTCATCAGGGGACGTAGTTTGCTTTGGTTGTGGTCGATTCAGTTGTCATGTGACCCAAGTGTAGAACTTTGGTCATGTGATAACAGGTGCCTGTACTGTATACATAATCACGTGACCCAAGTTTCGCACTGAGGTCACCTGAGGACAACATGGCGAACTCCATTTGCTGATGAAGACTGTGAGATGCTGTCGAAAGATCTGAAAAAAGCCAGTGAATAGACACTGAGATAAGATCATTGTCAAATTTAAAAAGTTTTAAATTTTTATTTGACGTGTACTTGTTTATAGGGAAAAACCTTCATGTGGCATTACTCTTTTGCCAAAGATATTGCTGGATAGTAACAGTTTGAGATTGCGAGCACCACAGCTACACATTACCAGTTTGTTTAGGAGATTCTCCTTTTGTGTACATGACTGAGACTGTGTGTGTTTGTCAGCTTAAAGTCCAGGAGACAGTCTTTCATTCTTCTTCTGTGTTTATAATCCGCCCTTCTCTCTCTTTCTGTCCCTCTGTAATCTCGTCTCTCTCCCTAGGCGCTGTCAAACCGTCCCATACAGACTTTTGTCCTCCTGCTGCTGCTGCTGCTGTCCGTCAGTGTGGGCCTCAATGTAAGTGTGTGAGAGTCGGACGGGGAGAGAGAGAGTGTGTGTCCACTCAGTATTCCATCTCGACACACACTCGCTTAAACTGTAAATGGTTCCTGTCACTGAAGAAAAGGCGCCGTCTTCTCGCTGAGAAACAGACACCAGAATAATCTTTTACACAAAAGTCTTACGTTTGAATCCACCGGGAGCTGCTGTCATCCGTCTGAATATGTTTCCTCTCTTCCTTTCTCTTTACGTCTCTTTCAGAGTCGAAGTGTTTGAGGAAGGCTGTTGCAGAACAAGAGTTAAGTACTCAGTCGACTCATCGCTCAGGTAGCACTGACGGACATTTTCAAGCCAGCTCTTATGACGCACACTTTGTTTCGTTTGGTGTCCGCTTCTTCCTGCAGAGGAGAACTTGTCCAACGTCCATAATGGATTAAAGGGTGAGGGGCCTCCTGGGGCCCAGTGTCTTCAGAAGGGCCACAGTGTCTGTCTGGTGGTCATGAACAGCCAAACAAATCCTTTACCGGCATGCATCCACGTTTTTCCTCTTTGGTAGCTTGAACGTACCACGGTCAGTCATAATGTATGGTTCACTTTTAACTTGGCAACATCTGGACTGAAACAAACACAAATTTACTCACACCAAAATGCAACAGGCTTAGGCATATTTTCTAAGGCTTGCTGAATAATTCTGTAAAATGTGATTTTTTTTTTCAACAGAATTAAGACTAGATGAGGCAGGGAGAGGAAAAGCTGGTGTACACAAAAATTACAAGTTAATCACAACAAACTTCTGGAATATTTTGAATATAAGATTTCTGATGTCTGAAAGGACTCGAGGATTTTAACAAACTGGATAAATGAAAATGTACATATCTTGCATACTTGTGTGTGGAATCATATGATAAAGAAAAACGTTCATGTTCCATTTGTAATCACTTTAATGATCAAGTTTAGGCGCATTTTCTGGAGAGTGTACAGGTGTGTAATGTTAAACAAGCCTAAAGTGTACGAATAATTGTCTGGTAAAGTGGAGAGATTATTTGTTTATATTTTTTATTCGGGCTACACTTTTAGGAAAGACCTGAGCAGCTGTGTGTGTTTTCTCGTGGGATCTGGAGCACCGCCATCTAATTAAGCTACAGGAACCACTTAAGAAGATGAAAGAGTTTCTCCACCACACACACACACATACACAAAACAGCTGGTCAGGTGAGTCAAAGTAATATTTTTCGGGCCTTTAAGTTTCCAAAGGATTTTAATATCAGAAACAAATCGCCTCGCTGATGGACCTGCAGGGAAGCAGAGAAAAAACAAAGAAAGAATGTTAAGATACCTTCATCAGGCAGGTGAAACTGCTGCCATGTTGTGCGTTGTCTACACTGTCCAGAGTCCAGAAACCTCACACATCAACTTCCTCCACCGTATGTCAAACACATGCTGAGGTCTGACTTGTGGACTGCTGTCTGCTTTAGACACACACAGACACAGAGACACAGAGACACACACACACACACACACACACACACACACACACACACACACACACACACAGGGGTCAGTGACCTCCTGTAGTTTAAAGGAGTCTTGAGGTAGTGTGTTAATGCAGCAGAGCTTCTTTCACTGACACACTAGAACATTCCACAGGCTGTTTGCAGGCTCACAGGTCACACTGAAGACACTTCTGTTGTTACTGCACTCTGGTCTAGGGCTGCAACTACTGGTAATTTACATTATAGATTAAATCCATCTTCAAATTTCTTGTTTTTCCAAAGCCCAGTCCAAAACCCCAAAGATAATCAGTTTACAATGATATAAAACAGAAAGTAAGCTGCACACGTTCATACCAAACTGTTGCCGATTCATTTTCTGTCAATCGACTACCAGATTTACCGACTAATCCTTTCAGTCCCGCTCTGGTCTTATGAAAGTTCCTAAAAACATGCACCACCACCAACTAAAAATAAGTTTCTTCAGGCAGGAACACTTAAATACAGCAGCAGAGAAGGATAAAACAAGGAGACACGTAATTAGAGATGTACATTTTGCAGTTTGATGTTGAAATAGCCCAGTGGAAAGTAATAGCAGCCGCGTTAAATCAGCATCACAGACAGTTTGGGTTCAAAGAGGGCTTGTCGTTTCACCTCACTAATCCTCTCTTTCTCTCGGTCTTTCTCCCTGAACTCTGTAACTAATCTACTTCCTGGTTACCAAGGAGACGAAAGGCAAAGCAAGGGATTGGCCACTTGTTGTCTTGGCAACTGCTAACTGCTCCATCAACTGAACCCACTTACCCCCTGCTGGTCCCTACACACACACACACACACACTCACACAAATGAAGAGGTTGGGAATTTGTCTGAAAAGAAAGTAAGAACGAAGGCAGGAAAAGAGAGAAAGGAAGGAAGAACGGAAGTATGGAAGTGAGCAATGATGAAGAAATTTGACTTAGACATGTGTCCTTTGAGGCCCTTGGTATCCTATCAGGTCAGTAGTCTAAAATGGTGTATAGGTGGTCTTTGTTAGTTTGTAAAGTCGCATTTTATGGCATGACCACATCATATTACCGGGTATTTCAATCAGGTGGTTGAAAAGTGCTAAATATTTTTATTAAGATCCCTCTGTTGCAGGTGTGGCAAGTTCACACTTTAAAAACCAAACTACCACATATAAAAAAGAAAATATCACAAAGCAGGGGCAAAAACATTAACCTGGGACATAAGAAAATTAAAGTTATAATCCATGGGGAAAAATTACCACTTGAACTAGAGCAATCAAAGAGTCACTGCAGGATGTAAACAAGAAGGGCACGCAGAGAGGGCGGACCTCCGCCGAGGCCAATTTCAAACAACATACACCAGACTTGAGAGAAAAAAAATCCAAAAATCATAGCAAATGATGCAGATCGGCGCCAAAATTTAATGGGTTCTTCCCTGGCCCGTGCCTCATCCCTCCAAAGGATCGGTGCAAATTGGATCAGTATTTTTTGCGTAACCCTGCTGACAAATAAACAGACAGACAGACACGGGTGAGAACATAACCTCTTTAGCGGCTGTAATAATGGAAGCCAGGTAAACTCTTGGTCCCACTCTCCTTTTTGATATTACCACTGCGCCTGCCAAAGTGTAAATTTTGCAAGTTCTACTCTCAGGCACTTTTAACAATATAAATCTACTATAAACTTGGTATCATCAAACATGTCCCATTTGTTGGTTTGAGTCCACCTTTTGATATTTAAACCTTTTACTTTATGAGTTGGAAAGCAGAACGTGAATCCGCATTTTCGTCACTTTTCCTCAGTCAGTAGGGACGGAGGAGCACACAGAACCTCTAAAAATTAGCTCCACCCCACCATTTCCAGGTTGTTTTTGAAAACCTTTTCGTCTACACTGACACACCAGAACAATACAAAACTGGCCAATTCTATTATTCTTCCTCCCCTTTCAAAAATAAAATTATAAATCATGGTAAACTACTACTACTGAGTCTCAGATGTCTAATAGCACCGGTATACTCTATCAGAACTGCTCGTCAGACGGTCGAATAGCTTCGGAAACCTCCTCCCCTCTAACACAACTGTTTTGGGCACTTTTCATGTTCACAACCAAGTGTACAGCCTGCGCTGCTGCACCGAGAGTCTGATCAAATCAATATATTTTCATTACAAAGTCATCCGACAAAATAAAACAGCTCAATGAAAACACCTGCACTGTGTGAGCAGCTGTATTGACATTCAAAATGAGTGATCGCAGGTAAAGTTGGAGGTAACAGGAAGTTTTTTTCCTGTTAGGCATCAAGACATCTGACTGGCCGGTTTATGTCATTATTTTTGAAAAGCTCAATTTTTCACATTCACACTAAAACACAATGCTGTTTTTTCACGTTTCCTCTCTGCAGGCTGTTCTCGATAAAAAGCTCTGTTTTTGGGAGTGCAAACGTCGGCTTAATATGGAAGCAAAGCCAAAGTAGAGAGAAAAAGATGTTTTTCCCATTTAACTGGCTTAATGGGAATGTGGTGGGAACAGTCCAATTTGGCATGTCAACAGTGTTTTTCAAAAAAGGTCCACATTTGTGGAGATGGAACCCCTGTGGCTCACTCAGTCACGTCCTCACCCTTTAGTGAAAATCAAGACACTTCTATCTAAATCCATCTATCTGCCTATAGTCAAAACTTTGCTTAATGCTCTTATCATCATATGCTCCGCACAACACATAACACACAAACACACACAGACACACACACAGTTCATGTTTCTCTCTCTGGCAGCCATAACTTCAATATATGCAGATGATAACAGTATTGAGTAAATATTGTTTGTCTATACCCAGCATTCCTCGGATGCTCCTCCTCCCGTCCTGGATCAGATAGGATTTTTAGATGAACACACGCGCACACACACACAAGCACACACAAATGACACACACAGTGCTGAGGGCGGATATGTTTGAAGTGCTGTGGGCTGGGGAGGGGATGTTTTGGGTTGACAGTCTAAAGTGTGTGTGTGAGGCAGGTACCTACATGTCCTTCTCTTTGTCTCCTTCAACAAAACACTTCAAACCACACACACTCCTGGTGGGACCTCTCCTTCTCTCTCTCCTCACTCTCTCCACTCTGGTCCTTGTATGAGTTTTTCTTTAACTGCCTAAAAAAGGATCAGGGCTTGAGGTTACTGATGTCTGCAGGTCAATCGGTCCAACTGTCCATCCCACACTTTTGTGTGGGATACAGTTTTTAAAATTCATGTAACGCTCTGTAATAGTAAAAATACAACATTTTCAAGGGCATAGCTCGACATTTTGGGAAATATGCTTGTGGTAGATGAGAGGATTGCTACTACTCTCATATCCGTCCAGTATATTGAAGGCTACAGCAAGCTCCCCAGTATCTTAGTTTAGAATAAAGACTGGAAACAGGGGGAAACCTCTAGCCTGGCTTTGTCTTTAAGTAACGAAATCTGCTTACCAGCACTTCTAAAGCTCACTAATTAATGCTATATCTCCTTTATTAAATCTGTACAAAAAAAAACAACAAGTCCACAGGAAACATGTAGTTTTTAATGGTGGTTATGTGCCACACCATTACCAGCTTTGACACACTTCCTGCAATCTCTAGCTGTTTTTCTCCTTGTTTCCAGTCTTTTTGTGCTAAGCTAAGTTAAGTGGCTGCAGCTTCATATTTACTGTACAGACGTGAGAGTGGTATCAGTGACTGCATCTAAATTGAGGCAAGAAACCGAATAAGCATATTTCCCAAAATGTTGAACTATTCCTTTAAAAGGCATTTTAATAGTGTGACAAAGTTGCAATATCTAGATTTCTAGTGTATTATATTTGTATGTATATTGTGAATCTTTGTTAGAGTAGCAACTAATGATTATTTTCACATTAGATCAAGCTTTCATTTATTTTCACAATTCAATCAATTCATAGTTTAGTCCACAAAAAGTCAGAAAACAGTAAAAAATGCCCACCAAAGTTTTTAGAAGCAAAGTGAAGACTTTAAATAGCTTTTTTTTGTTTGATTGAAAGCCAAAGATTTTCAATTTACAATGATATAAAATAAATATCGTATAGTATATCTGCATAAATAAGACAATTTAAGTAATTAACTGATTATCAAATTTTTTCCCTAATTTTTGTTTAATTTTCAACAAAAAATGTTATTATGTTTACTGCAGTGATCAATCATATATAACTTTATAGAGAAGCTGTATAGTAATAATATATACAACATACAATGTCACCATGGGTACAAATGAGGGTTCATTTTACTTTAAACTGCAGCCTCTTCCCCCCTTTTGACCCCTTCACTCTCTCCATCCTATCTGCTTTCCTTCCATTGTCTCTCTCTCTCCCCCTCTCTCACCAGAGTCTCTTTCACCTCTTTCCCCTTCACGGATCTCTCTACTTCTTTGAAGTCTGCTGGCGTCTGAAAGCGGACAAAGAGACGTAAAGAGACACAAAGAGACGAGCCAGGCTGCTTCTGAGGACGGACAAAAGGATGACTAAGAGAGATGGAAAGATAGAGAAGGGAAGGGAAAGAGTGAGACACCACAAAAGAGAGGAAGAGAGAAGTATGGCGAGGATAGGGAATGAGAGACACGGTTAGACGTAAAAAGTGAGTGAGAGACGTCAGGCTGTACATTCAGACTGTTGGACAAGCAGGCACTAAAGAGAACCTGTAAAGTAACATACATCTGGGATCCAAAAGAAGCTTCTATATTCAACTATACAGAGTAATTTACTTTCCCAAGTATACATATTACCACAAGCCGAGAGTTCACCTGGTCCCTTAAATACAGTCCGAGTTTTTTTTTTTTCTCCCAAGCTTCTAGTGGCCTTCAAAGGAACTGCAGGTGGAACTGAAGGAGTTCATATACTGCTTTCAACATGCAGCCCTGGTTGCTACTGTTGCTACCTACTGCACTGCCTGTACAGTGGGAAAGAGCTGTTAGACAGCCAGTACTAAAGAAGAATCTGCTGGATCACTGCTGTGGAGCAATAAGAAGTGACAGAGACATCCATTTAGATGAGAAGTACGTTGAGCTGCAGTCAGTAAACAAAGGGGCTTTGCTGACGAACACAAAAACCTGCTGACATATAGCACTACTGTATTCAAACCAATCACATCTATACATGAGGAAATACTCTTCTACTGAAATACTGCTATAAGACCATACTGGCTCCCCATCCCTTGTTTCATTGCTGAAACACAGTCTTCTTTGTCTGCATGTGTGTATGTCAGAGGTATGCAGGGGGCCAGGTGAGGGAGTACGGGGGGGAGCGAGAGGAACTTCCATCCCCTCATGTTAAGATCATTGTTTGGCGAGCTGTGACTCGCCGCGCGTCCCCTGCCACAGGCGGATAAACACCATACGTGTTTAGCATTTCATTCAGATTAAGAGTTTGATGAACTCTTTAAATGTATTTAACGGATAATTAAATAGACCAGAAGTGAAAACTGAGCAAAAACTAAGCTTTAAAAGCTGGTACCTTTGAATGTTAGAGATATAAAATGGAAAACCTCTTGTTATCAAGTTGCCCATTATCTCAGCAAATTAAAAACAGCCCTGTATTGTTGATGGGATGTGCTTTCCTGGCACAGCTCCAATTAGTCGTTTAGTCTGCTAGTCTGCAAAGTTAGGCGGTGGGTAGCCACACAAAGCTCTAGGGATAGCATTGTCATTCAGCCCCACTGCTGGTCCATTACTGTGGTACAGCACATGTTGGAATGTGACAGGCTAATGCTCAAGCAAAATGCTAACATTAGACTGTAGCACTGCTTGCATGATAATGTTGCATGGCTTATGGCCTAGCTTTGCTTTGAGCCTGATGCTAACATAGCACGTTAGCATGCAAACACTCAAAGTTTAAAATTTCCTGCCTCATTAGGGGTAAGGATCTAAGAGTAGCTGTCTTTATCCATCCAAATGTTTGGTTTTAAGGCAGAATGGGCATCAGAGCCTCACAGGGCCTTGTGTGGATGCTGACATTTAGTCATGTTAAATATATCATTCTCAAATAGCTCAACTTCAA
This sequence comes from Xiphias gladius, assembly GCF_016859285.1. Lineage (NCBI taxonomy): Eukaryota > Metazoa > Chordata > Actinopteri > Istiophoriformes > Xiphiidae > Xiphias > Xiphias gladius. Next base: position 27,499,837 of record NC_053417.1, on the reverse strand, counting down.
TGTGGTCTTTTAGCCTTGTTTTTAAAAAATCCAAGCCTCTTTCTTGCTCGGCACTCAACAGTTAGCTACCACGTGAGAGACAAGGGGGGTCTGCATCTCAGAGTTTTTCTCACAGCAAACATGTTTAGGGCATCTAACGGTTAGTAATTTTCCCAGGAACGGGAAGTGATGTTACGAAAAGGCTTAACTGCACTGCACATTCACTGGACTCTGTCATTTCACCTGAGAGAAAAGGGGGAGAAAGAAACTGCTGAGAGGTCAGAGCAAGTTACCTCTCAACCAGCACTGCATGCATATCATTAAAAAGTTCAATTATAATCTGAATCATTTTTTGAATGGCATCTCTTTCTTTCTTTCATTTGTTGTTTTCCGAGCTTCATTCTATAAAACTGCATGATCATTCAAGTATTTAGTGATTAGAGACTAATCCAATTTGGATTATGTTTCAGTGAGTAACAAGCCCAGAATTTCTATTGCCTGTCTGTGCAGACTCACAGGTCACAGTATATGTTAACTCAACAGGGCAAGACAGTTTGCAACATTTGCTCTTTGAGTGTTTTTCAGTGGATCTAAATAGGAGATTGAAGTAAACATTCATATACAGTACCTCGGCGCACAGTCGAACCAGGCCCTCTGGGAAAAAGCCAGGGAAGAGGAAAGGAGAGGAGAGGATGAAGGCGATGATGACACACTTCTCATCTGCTCAGCTACTCACCTGCACTGAAAAAAGAAGAGGGAGAATGTATGGGAACACAGTAAAGCAGCAGTTGATGGCAGCTATCATTAAGGTTGTGCAAGGTTTAACGATGCCCTGAAACCGCTCTCACACGCCGCTGGCCCATCACCTCTAGACTGTGTTTAGCCTAAATGACCACTGTAACCTCACCATGCCTTCACCTTGCCCTGTTATTCCCACGTTGGCCTGTATTTCAATTGCTCATTCATTCTTTGAAAGCCAGATGGTGCAGACGGTACATTATAACACACCTCTACTCCAAGATCTTTAAGTAAAAACCCACTTGCAACAAGAGTCTAACGTCAGTATTATTGTTACTGTCCAGACATCAATACCAGCTATGAGCTCAGTGGTGCTGAGCAAAAAGAAAGAAATTATGCTCCACTTTCTATTTTGCATAGTTTATACTCCTTTTGAAGAAAATCACCTGCACAGAATCAGATTAAATCATATTTTTGCTTCTTTCCACCTTCTTTACATTGTCTTTTTTCTATCCTGACAGATCTCTGACAAGTTCACCCTCCACATTTTTACTGTTAACACGCCTTCTAAGAGTGGGTGGGTCCACAGTCTTAGATCATTGCGCTGCACTGTGTCCGTATGTACACAGCACGCAATGACACAACAACTACAATAAGCATGACTATAATATAACAGACAGTTAAATCTGGGCAAATAAGATGCGATATGATCACATAATCACAACAAATTAGACAGCCTGTTTACATATAAATCTAAAGCAGGTCATTTGACTGTAAGCAAAGCCAGAGTATCCAGAAAGAGCATTAAACTAATCTTATTCGAAAAGAAATGGTCCCCCAGAGCAGCAACGTGATGTAAAAATAAATTATTTTGAAGTGGACTTCAGGGCTCTTACAGTAGAGAGCTCTATTGGTCTTTTGGCTAATTCGTAAAGTGTCTTAAGTGTCCAGACTTAACAGACAATATTAGTATTCTATGTGACATTTTAGCCTCTTAGCTACAAAACACATACAGTATACTTACAGACTATTGTCACAAGGGTGCAGTACAGTTTTAGATTTTAGGCTACTGCTTTTTCCAACAGCCATAGCCTCCATCCCTTGCAACACGTTGTGAAAATCAGTGGACACCTGAAACAGGATCGCTGTCATTACTTTTTGCCAAATTTGTGTTTTAGCGTGGCACTGGAGTAGAGACCCAGTGTAAGTTTGAACTTTGAACAACCACTTGAACGTGAAAGCAAATGGCTGCTTGGAGAAACAAGCCACATCCAAAAATCTAGCTAATGGGTGGAAAATCACCAGTATGTCTCCTTTAACTTTACTTCTTTACTCCTAGTTAGGTTTCTTCGGCTATTTTTATTTTTTATTTTTAAGATTTTATTCATTTATTTTGGTTTGTAGCTAAAATCCATTGCCCTACATTTGCTAACTAGCTAAGCTAAGCTAGTCTTAAATGCCCGGTAGCCAACATCATTAGCTCAACTACAAAACTAGCTTACTCTCCTAGCTGTTTAAATTATGTTTCCAACGGTGTTATTGGAGTGAAACCAGACTGGGGTTGGTTACAAGATCCTTTACACTTTCAAAGCGGCATATTTTTGATTCGATGATACTAAATATCTTAGTCAAAAGATGGTAGCTTCACCTGACGTCTTCTCGGCTGACTTGAAATGATTCCTCAGCACCACACCTGTGCGTAGCAATACCCTCTCTCACCGCACAAACCGACAGTAAGCGGACGTGTATTCCAGTGGGGGCGCTGTTTCACATATTTGAGGAAACCGGCCGCCATAACCTCTTTCTATTACGCCAGTAAAAAAAATGAATAAATAAATAAAATAAGTCAGAAAATTAGAAAAATATTGCCAATTAACAAAAATATATACAAAGGTGAGAGGGGTGAGTTGGACATGTTATTCATGAGAGGACATCAGATGCAGAAGTTCCCCTTTATGTTTTCCTTCTTTCCATTCAAATTATAGTACACAAACGATGAGAGTATCAACAGCTCGATGACAATGAAATGTTGTCCAGGTTCGGATTTCCTCATCCTCTTCATCTTCATCTTGGAAATGTAAACCGGTTTTCTTTTTTCTGCTTTTGAAGGAAACTTCATTTCTTGTCACATGCCGCCCTCTGCAGGTTAGAATGAGCTACAGCGAGGATGGACTTCTGTTTCAATGTGACGGTAAATCCTGCAATAATCTGCAACTGTTGTGGGCCATGAAGCATAAACTGACCTGATTTAAAAAAAAATAAAATAAAAATATCACCTCCCATTCTAATTTTGAGTCAAATTTTAATTTGTTTTTTCTTTTTCTTTTTTCCAGTGAAGAAGCATGTCTCTGTAAAAGCTCACCAAAGAGTTTTCCCTCTAGACTCAACTGGATCCTTTCTCCAGCTCATCACCTAAATGTCCAAGAGCAGCATGTTTCGCCCCCACACTGCATGGCGGTCAACACTCCAGCACCGATATGTATCAGCGTTTTTAGACCAACGGGAAACTTGATTTCCCCCATCTAGACCTAGAAACAATTCACGTATAAAACTAACAGCTTATTTCTCACTCTACCACTTTTTTTTTTTACCATGTTGCTTTGTAGTTATTTAGCACATTATCCATACCTGCACTCAAAAAGGGAAATTTTAGAACATTTATATCTGCATGCATTCCCTGACTCTTATTTTGCTCCGATGATGCTGAGTCCAAAACGGGCTCAGACAAAACAATTAAAAGATAACAACACTAAGCTTTGCATTTGTTCATATGCCTTGGCGGTTGCCAAATGGAAATGTTGACTATATTTATGTCAGTTTGACATGCCAGCTCGATATCTCACGTATTTTTAAACCAAAAGTCTGCCGGTTTATTTCAGTGATTCATCTGTCTCACGGAGGAAGGCTGTTGAAAAACCGATGACGTACCACTGAACTGAAACACTGCCTCAAAGCTCGATACTAAAAGACAAGACTGTTAACCAACTCACTTACTGTCAGGAACACATAACTTGTTTGCGTCTTTCATGAGTTATTAAAAACAACAACACTGGCAACAACTGTTGGTTTTTTCCACCACTTTATTTTACATAGTTCCCAAAACTCCAGCGTCACACTCAGAAGTTCCTGTAAAACAGCGAGAGAGAGAGAGAGAAGAAATGGTTTTAGTTGCCAAATCCAAAATGTAACCAGATGGCGATCCAAACTCTGATTACCATCCTAACTGAATTATGCTATGTCAAATTTCAACAGTTCACAGTAGGAAAAGCACAGGTGTAAATACTAAAATGAATGATGGCTGACTTCCATTTAGCTGATCTCGGTTTCAGGGTCCTGGTATTGTGCATGCCTGCTCACTGTCACGGCTTACCGGGATACGTCAACAGAACTGAGCCATCGTCGATATTACTAGTTACACCTCTTTGTTTTCCGACGATGACCAGTCAAATTGTCAAAAAAAAGGGCCAGTACTTTTCCAAATTAATTCCAGAAGTAAGTGAACTTGCTGGATTGTCTATACCTACTCAACTAGTTCCTGAAGGTGTTGAGGGACACAACACCTGCTACATAAATCCTGTACTGTATATATATGTACATAAATACAGTAAAATATCACAGTATATCCTGCAATGCCTGCATATGGACACACTTTCAAATGCACAGCACCGATGATGAAATCATTACACACACACAATAGACCCCCAGGTAAGTCAGCTGTGGTTGTGAAATTCGAAGACAGATACTTACTTTGCAACAACGGTGTCATTCTTTGCCAACCTCAGGATGGAGTCATCGGACTCACCCTGTCGGAGGGGGAAGAAAAAAAGAAAAGAAAAGTTATCTCAACGCAGAGGCACGTTTACAGTAGAGACTGTAGGGTGAAAACACACTGAGGTCAAAGCCGTTTCCACCGCAGACCAGGAAAGGTCTGCTTTCGGATCTAGTCAAGTAGTATCGTGACTGAAGTCTGTATTGAAGCTAGGCCGACATCTTATTGCAGTCACCGGACTGTGCAGCCGATAATTAACTAGCAACTGCAGTAGAGAAATACCAAAACTAGGTCTGAGGTAACTTAGAAACATTGTCACCATTATAAAATAAGTTGTAAGCGGTCCATGTCAAGATATGTTAATTTTTTTTTTTTTTTTTTAACTTCTGAATTCAAGTATCAGCATCAAAAATCAGTATCCCTACACATCTACAACAAGAATTCTGTACTTATTATAGCTGAAATGACTAAATATTCAAAATTATGCTAGAACTTACTATGCAAATTCAATGAGAGGGATACAGAATAAATCTCCTGTCCTAGTTAAGTACTTGTTGGCAAAAAGCGAAAATAGGAGTTGGAGTTTTAAAGCTATGTTTGACAAACCAGCTGTGACATATTTAATCCACCAGTTCACAGTTTTAGAGACAGGGCAGACGAATTATGAATGATGAAGAATCAAAATTATGGACTTCACCCAGTACATTTTACTGGGAGTCTCCCAGTGAGAATAATCCTCCAGCCTCCCTGTGCTCATGTGACAGCAGGCAGAGCACAACGCTGACTTACCATTCTGCGGATGGCGCCACAGATGGCGTAGGTCTTGAACTGACCGTTGAAACGACCGGTCACCTTGTCAACCTGCGGAGGACAGAGCACACCGGGTAAGAAGGAGTAGCACACAGGAAACTTGTGGGTATTCAGCCGATTTAAGCTGTTTTTTCTCTTTTAAAAGAAAAGATAAAGAATCTTTATCCACTGACTTACAAACAGTTTCACAACAGCTCTGCAGCTAGAAAAGTTAGATGCAAAACTGTTGTGAATAAGGGCATTTTGTCTCAGCCAACTCAATGACTACAGCACAACCTGCCAATAAAGCCCCAACCAAGACACATCCTTACATTTTATCGTCATCTGTTGCTGCCAAAACTGCTCAAGTCAATTTCCTGTTTCCAGGTTGTGGATCCTTTTTGATGACTAAAACTGCCAGGCTTCACATTATGTTCCAAGTGGCAGTGCTTCTATTCAACCTCATTGTCCTTGGTGCTGTTGTGGTTTACACCTTTACCTAACTCGCCTGCAAATTTTACAGCTAACACTGAGCCCACCATTTGTTTTACAGCTGCACACAAATTACAACTGGGCAGTAAAAGTATGTGTCAGCAAATAACTAGACTGCCATACTGCAAACTGTTATTGAAAAAAATAAAACGGGTAACTATCACAAACAAAGCGTGGCATGTGTTTAATGTGACTATGACTGGGGTACTCAAACAGAAAAACCTGTCTACGTAGACTTTACATTTTAAGCAATAACCAACTTTTGAAGTCTAGTCAACATTGCATTTTTGACAGGGATAAAAACGTGTAATTGTTTCTGATGTTCCTGAACAGATGATGCAGGGTTTGACGTCAAAGGAGCGATGTCAATGTTATTTTTGGCTTTGGATCACACTGTTTTAACCTTTGAGAAACACAGGGCTTTTAAAACGTTAATTAGCATGATGGCACGTCAGTAGTACACGCAGACGTAACAGAGTTTGCAGGCCCGCTTTATTTATTTTTTTTTAAAGCTTGTATCCAGGTCGATGTGGTGCATCATAGTTAATTTTAGGAAGGATTTTACTTATTTAAAATCTGCTTTTATTAACACAAAATAACAACAAATAATGTATGGCTTATTTAAAGAACCAAAAACAGGTTTTAATATTAGTTAATACTCAGAAGCAGGCTATAGTAAGTCTTAGGTACTTTATTAGCATTCTTAAAAATAACCAATACTGACCATTAAGACGGCTTACCGGGATACAGAGGCCAACAGAGGCTTGACTAGATGCACTGGCGTAGCTTTATAAGTTCATACATTTCTGGTAAACATGATTAGATCTACTTTAAGGTTTGTTCTTTGGTTTTGTCGTTTGTTTGTTTTGTTTTTTACCTCAGCAATGTTGATCTGGATGGAGGCATGGTCCTTGGCTCCAATGATTCTGTTGCTGGCAGAGCTGCAATACACACACACACACACACACACACACACACACAGTATTATTAGTATTTTGGTTTTTCATGTAAATCAAATGTGACCATCATTCCAAGGCTTTTTAAGAACTGTTTAATACCACATAAAATACAATTCAATGTAGTTTAAATGATCATACAAGCCAGTAGCACTACTGTAATTAACGTAATATTTGTTGTGCCACATCACATTTTTCAGTATTTCCCAGCTGAATTCATTGTGCAAAATGCCAGGTAATAGTGAAAATGCCCAACAGTCAAAAATCCCAAAAAGTTGAGTTTACTACCACAGTAAATGAGAAAATATTCACATTTGAGAAGTTGGTACTAGTGAACTTTAGGCATTTTACAGTCATCTCCAATGACAGGAGCCGGGTGAGCGACATAAAATGGATGGATGGATGAACTAACGAAAAATGATTAATTAACGCAAGTTTTCAACACAATTAAACCTTCAAATCATTTCTTTTGAGGAGCTGGAGGCTGGAAATATTTGGCATTTTCTCTACTTGAAAAAAAGGACAATGATGAAATCATTATTTTTCTGTCAACTGAGTAACTGATTACTCATCTCAGCTCTACAGCCAAGAGCAATTTACAACCATTTCTTGTTTCACGAAAAAATTCTACAGACATTGCTGCCCATGGCTGGCTGAAGAGAACATTTAAGACTCTGTAATACATTCTATGGCCTTTGTGCTTTAAAATCTAATTTAAGTAAACGCTTTTTACGGCTCTCAGACACCCGTTCGTTCACACCGTCACACTGATCTCGGAATTTTAGTCTCCCGATCAGCCCCAAGGCAAACCCAAGACAACTTTTTCAGTTACCGGCCAAGTGTATTTTTTTTCACTGATAAAAAATGCTAACCACGGGCTAGTCCCCGAGAAATCCTCCACCCCGCTGCGACTGTTACGGCACTCACCATTTGCGTGGGACGTACAGGTCCACGAATTCACCGGCGTCGTTCTGCATGTTTGACGAGGTTGTACAGGTGGTCGCCTACAAATCTGAGACAGACAAACGAACACATTTGGATCAGAGACACCAGAGGTTCAGACGCGTTGTCGCTGATGCTGACTAGCTACCGTAGCCCGCTAACACACAAGCTAGCCCACATTATTTTTTAAAAAGTAAGCTATGTAGGGTTTTGAAAGCCGCACATTTCTAAAAAGTCCAACTTCAAACAGCACAAATTACCAACATACATATAGAAAGTGCGACTTTTTCTCAACGTTACTCAACGGTGTTAGCCAGCTAGCATCAGCTAGGCTATGGAGCGCACATCACGGGCGCATGTGGCTGCTCTCACACACACACACGACAAATTTCCCTTATTTACACACGATCTCAGCGATAACCACCACCCTCACACCATTTACAACCACATGGTCACATTAACTTTGACAAATCTCAAAGAAAGAGCGGCCACGTAGGGATACGTGACCATTTTTTAAAACATTTTAAGACGAGAGCTCGACAGAGACCCACCGTATACGACAAATGGCCGACAGGAAAGGAGGAGTTGTTGACCAGGAAATAAAAATACCTCTTTCTTAATGTTTGTGTCGCCACCTGCTGGATTTGGATTTAAAAGCAACAACTGGCCAAAAGTACGTACATACCGTGTCCGCACATCTTCGTTTACTTGCAGTCCGCAGGTGCTATTACGGGGAATGTTCATGCAAAATTATGCGATGATATTTTAAGCCGGTGATGCGCTTGCAACCTTTGCGGAACCAGTTTCGCGAGGTCCCTTTCATCGTTTAGACACGACGACGAATTCCGCATCAGAACCAAGTTAAGGAGTGCTCTGCATGGTCAAAACAGGAATCGAGAATTACAATTAAAAAAAAATTAGCCACTAAAATTACACATTTAAAATAAAAATTAAAAAAAACAACTGAGTAAAATACAGCAGCAGCAAAAAGAAAAAAAGAAAAGAAAAGGTAACAGATTTGGAAATAAAATCTGTGCCACCAGTTAAAGGAAGCCTTTTTAAAAAGGTGAGCGACTTAAAAGGTGTCACTGAAAGATGTTCCGCGAGTCTCTGATATCCAGGCAGGGAGAGGCACGAAGCCTCGGCTTCAACCCCCATCCAGCACCTTTGAGTAAAGCTGGATCACCAGCCAGGCAAAGTGGGCCCCACAGGGCCCCCAAAAGGCCCAGGTTTACGCCATTTCATCTGGCTCAATACAATGTGATCAATTCCAAATTTGTTATAATTTTCCGCACCACTTGAAGTACAATATCAGCTCTGACGGCTCCTCCATCCTCTTTCTTGTGGCCCTGGTGTTGAGGAGGGACTCTGCGTCAAAATATATTTTTAAGACCTTTAATTTTTTAGCTTTTATTGTGGTCATTTGTTGTAAAGTGCTGTGTTTTATCAAACTGCTTCCACTTTTTCCTGTGTCATGTAATTAACACACAGAAAACCCTGTCAATATGTCTGGCGATTATTTTCTCTTTTAATAATCGACCGACTGTTCATTGTGCAAAATGCCAGGGATTTGTGAAAATGCCCAACAGTCAAAAATCCCAAAAAGTTGAGTTTACTACCACAGTAAATGAGAAAATATTCACATTTGAGAAGCTGGTACTTGTGAACTTTAGGCATTTTAGCTAAAAAAATTAAAAGATTAATCAGTTATCCATATTGTTAATTTTTCTGTCAGTCGTCTCATTGATTAATCAACTAATCTGTTCAGCTCTAGAGTACTGGTTGGTTTCTGGGTGTCTGAGGAAATAATGAAACTGCCACGTACAGTGGAGGTCAATAGGAACTCCACGAGAGAGTTTTGCCCAGGGGCCCCCCACGAGGTTGACCCAGCCTTTGGGAGGAAGTGGAACACCCACTAGGCACGAGGCCTTATCGCCCCACATCAGTGTTGGACCTCACCAGCAGAATCTCTGCAGCCACGATCTGATATCTGGTGGAAAGCCGGAAACCGGAAGAGTTCCATGTTCACTGGTACCAGCTTCTCAAATGTGAAATGTTGCTCGTTTACTGTGGTAGCAAAACTCAACATTTTCAGGTTTTTCAGAATTGTTGGTCGGAAATGTTATACACCAAACAATCAATTGATTATTAAAAAAATAAAAAATCCAGACCTATTGATAATGAAAATAATTGTTGGCTGCAGCCGCACAGCACTGCTGTGATGGAATAATATTAACTTCCCAGTTAATCTCAAAGGTACGGCTGGATCAACCTCCTAGGGGCCCTGGGGTAAAAATATCTTGTTGGGCCCCTATTGGCCTCCACTGTACAGTAGCATGAAATAGTTTGGGCCCCCCTGGTCAAAATTTCTATTACTGTGAATAGTTAAAGGGAGTAGAAGATGAACTGATCTCCAGGAGGCATCAAGTTAAAGGTGAAACATTTTTAAGCAAGAGTAGCGTTTTGTTTTTTTTTGTTTTTTTTTTGGTTTTGTTCAAGTTTAGAGTGAAAAAAAAGCAAAGGAGTACCAGACAAACGTTTGGGCGCCCCAAGAAATTTGAGCTCTCAGATAACTTTTACCCAGGTCTCAGACCTTAATTAGCTTGTCAGGGCTCTGGCTTGTTCAGTCGTCGTCAGGAAAAGGCCAAGTGATGCAGATTTCAAAGCTTTAGAAATACTCTGACTCCTCAAACCTTGTCCCAACAATCAGCAGCCACGGGCTCCTCTAAGCAGCTGCCCAGCACTCTGAAAATTACAATACCTGATGCCCACAAAGCAGGAGAAGGCTACAAGAAGATAGCAAAGTGTTTTCAGGTAGCCTCAGTTCGTTATGCAATTAAGAAATGGCGGTTAACAGGAAGGGTGGAGGTCAAGCTGAGGTTTGGAAGACCAAGAAAACTTTCAGGGAGAACTGGTGGTAGGGTTGCTAGAAAGGCGAATCGAAACCCCCGTTTGACTGCAAAAGACCTTCAGGAAGATTGATCAGACTCTGGAGTGGTGGTGCAGCGTTCTACTGTGCAGCGACACCTGCACAAATATGACCTTCATGGAAGGGTCATCAGGAGAAAAGCCACCTGTGCCCTCACCAGAAAATCCAGCGTCAGAGGTTTGCAAAGGAACACGAAAGCTGATCGATCAGAGAGGGAAGAACGGATCCAATTAAATACCGGCAAATTCTGGGAGCAAACATCTCACCCTCTGTAAAAAAGCTGAGGATGGAAAGAGGATGGCTTCTACCACAGGATAATGATCCTAACCGCACCTCAAACTCCACAATGGCCCTCACAGTCCCCCAGACCTAAACATCACGGAAAGTCTGTAGATAGACCTCGAACAAGCAGGACATGCAAGACGGTCCTAGAATCTCACAGAACTCGAAGCGTTTTGCAGGAGGAATGGGCGACAATCCCCAAACAAGAACCAAAATACTCTTAGCTGCTACATGAAGCGTTTACAAGCTGTGAGACCTGCCAAAGGGGGCGTCACTAAGTCCTGACCATGCAGGGCACCCAAACTTTTGTTTCAGACCCTTTTCCTTTTTTGTTGTTTTGAAACTGTAAAGGAGATGGAAATAAAAAAAATATTCTTGCCTAAAATATTAAAGGAATGTTTCACCTTTAACTTTATGCCTCTTGGAAAACAGACGATCTTTTATTCACTTGACTATCCACGGCAACAGAAATTGTAACCGGGGGTGCCTGAACTTTTTCATGCTACTGTAAATGTCAGTTTCAGCTTCCCTCAGGCTCCCCGAAACCAAGCAGTGCTGTAAAAGTGACGTTGGGCAATTTGGCCCGCTTCATGGTCGGTTTGCCCATTGACAAGTTGAAACAGGAAAGGGGCTTTCACCACTCTGTCAGCACAAAGCCGGAGGCACCCTGTTGATGCATTTCTCTTCATTGGAACCAATGGGCCCAGTCCCAATCACAGTGAACGGTTCCAGACACAAAGCGCACGAATGGCGGTGGCACATTCTTTTGGTGCGTAGGTGTGGCACAAGTGGTTTGATGTTCCTAAGTGACTGATGCAAAAAGTCGAAACATTGTGATTGTACTTGATTTTAATAAGGTTTAGTCAGGGTACAGTAAACTCAAGCATGGCAACCCTTGAGGATGCACATGAAGCAGTACAAATCCTTTTTCGCATTTGTATTGAACACAAATATTCTAAACAAATGTTGTCGTCATTGCAGATTACATGATACATGTAAAAGCTGTAACAAATCTGTGCTATTCTTACGCTGCACATCACATCTTATAAAGCCTGTAGGGGGTTTTTCTTCCATAAAATTGGATTCCCCCCCTGAAAATAAGTCATCCTGAAACGTGTGACACTGCCAAAAATACAGCGAGCTTAAAAATTTCATCACGTGAAAAAAACATGTTATAGAGTTAATTCATGTCACTGACATACATACATGACCGTTTCTACAAAGAAATTATATTTAGCCTGTCATGAAGTTATTAAATATCTATACCGTAATTAATTTAATTATGACTCTATGCGCATCCAATATTGAATAGAAGATAGGTTTTGTGCCATGAATATAAATAGATGTATTTTCAAGAGCTTGACCGAAATAGACAAAAGCGGTTTGGTCTGTTAATGCTACAAATTGAGATTGCAAAGGCCCAATGTGACGAAACCAGTCCTAATAATACATAACAGCTATTGTTTCATGCACCTACTACAGATACTACAGATACAACTACCGCTACCACAGCATGCCCCGTGCAATCGCGCATCACTGCCGCTGCTTTGACCCGTCCCGACGTCCCGTGGTCACCGTCACTGTTTCATGACGCACGTGCACCCGACAGCCAGCTCGTAGGGACACTTGCACCAGGCATCGCTGTTGCCCGGCGCCGGCGTACGTATCCTCTGGTAGACTGAAATCTGGAAGTAGATGGGCTTGGAGATCATGTCCCTCACAGTGCAGTCCGCGCACACGGCGTGCTCGATGCCCGAGGGCTCTCGACCTTCTCTGGTATTTAAACTGACGAGAAGGGGAGAGAAGAAAGAAAGGTCCGTGAATAAACGTTCAGCAGACGTGGAGACAGAGATGCAAACAAAGCTGACGGTGAGAAACTAGGGGACACTAGGAATGGTTCATACAGGGTTTAGGAAGCTATGGCTCTCGGCTTTAATACCGTGGCTTGTCCCAGAACAGTTGCCTCAGCCGATTTTGTTCCACTTCACTTCATACAAATTTCACACTAATTCTCACTATACTTGTAGCTGCGTTAGGGCAAGACGGCAGTGTCAGCCATCCACCGCTCTATATTAGATGGACTACCACGGAACGACGTTCATGGTCCACACGGGATGACTTCTAATACCTTTTTGATCCCCTGACTTTACGTCTGACACAGATCGCCCTGTGTCACCACCCGAAAAAGGTGAGGGGGTTTCTTGGGCCGGAGAATACAGGCTGCCGGGACGCCGCCTCCTCGCTTTTTTCCTTCTTCACACAACTACTTCTGTCCCTTTTCGTGTGAGGAGTCGGGTACACTTTTAATTTCCGACGTGGTCGAACCAGTTCTGTTCCTCACATAAAGCAGCCTTTCGTCTCGTCAGAAACCTTTGGGACCTCGGCCTAAAAATAATCTTGAGAAACTAAACTCTTAGTCATTTCTACATAACTACTCGGGCCATTAGTTAAGAAAAACTTCAACAAAGTAACTTTAACTGGATTTTGAGCAAGATGTTTTGTTCCTCCCCTATTTCCGGGCCAACAGAGAGAAAAACTCACGTCAGGTTCCAGGGGGCAACTGAGGAGCTATTGAGGTCCGACACATGTTTGAAGTGTTGCTCATGATATTTATCCGTAAGTGTGCAGTCATTTGGACACACAGGCTTGCTGCACACTGTCCCCAGCAGTGCAAATAAGATCTGGAGAAACAAATATATCTGTATGTAAAAAGGTATATTTTAGAGTCACATCATCAGTCTATCATTCAGTTTCACTAAAACAGACAAGTAACTAGCTGACGACTTCCTGAGATTATGTTCCTCTTAGGTGACCTTTGCTGATCTCTTTGCATTTTCTACCTGTCTTCACTAGCAACTACCAAATAAAAGATCAAATTTAAAAAAAAAAAAAAAAAAAAAAAAATCTTTAAAAAGGTTAGTAATCATTTTGTCGAAAAAAAAAAAATCTTCTACCTGCTTCTATGCATGCAATAGCTTTTAAAGCTGTGTGTATCAATACATTTTGCGGTCAAAAGTTTTCTTGGAGGGAATTGAAAAGAAAAAAAGAAATTATTATTATTATTATTTTTCAGGCGTTGCACATTATTTTGTTTAGGTGTCCTGTTGGGCCGAATCGCAGCAGAAGTTACACAGTCTAACGTCACACACTCCATGCATTTGTAGGCATGAACACTAAAGCACATATGAGAAAAGCCTTAAAAAAAAACCAACCCTTTAATCACCCAACGCCCTGAACCAGGTGCAATCTGAAGTGTTAATGTCTATTTCTCCCGGATCTCTGCTAGTACTCACCAGACGAGGATTGACGATCATGCCGACAAAAATCTCTGGAAAGCACAGTGGAAATGGGAACCGTCCTTCTCCTATCAGCTTGTGTGAACTCAGTCTGACTGTGGTGGGGGGGTGCTTTCCTCTTCCACACAGCTGTTGGTGTCTACCTCTCTCTCAGTGCACCTGTGCTGTTTTTATCCTCTGTTGCAGGCGTGACGAAACAACACATTTGCATTACAGGGAAAACAATGGAGGCGGACACTATGGTCCGGTGCCAACAACACAATGCAATTTGATTTCATGTTGGCTTGTGACTTCTTGACTACGTGTCTGTTTTTTGTTTGTTTCATCCCCCTATCTTTCGACTGGCTTTAGCCTGACCCTCCAGGGTTTCTATGGGTAACAGTTATAAAGTCAGTGCAGTAAATATCAGGGTTTAAATGTCATTGAAATTCTTGAAACCAAAACCTGCAATAACTTCAGTGCATGACCTAATCTAGTGACCTTTATAATAGCTTTATCTATTTTCCTGTTATGAAAAGGGAAATTTATGTGGCTGATATTTTACATTATATGATTATATTGTGTATAATCTGATTCATCCTTAGATGATTTCATATTCTCATCACAACTCTTACCACAAAGTCGTATGAGTTTTGTACACGACACACACGACCAGACTAAAAACCAAAACAAAACTCATGAGTTGTCCTCATCAGCCTTACCTCATCCCCTGATGGGATTGCAACTCAGGGGCGTGGCAGGGGATGCCAGTAGTTCTAGGATGCAGGAGGACTTCCCACTACGGCTTCCTCCGAATTTGGCTCAGGGGAAGCCTAGACGGACGCCCACACAGGAGGCTTTCCCTTTGTATTGTCAACAGAAGCGTGACAACCGGTCTTCTATTTACTCTGTCAATCTCTGTTTTGTCTCCAACCAGCTGTTGGCTGCTGCGTCCCCTGCTTTGAGATAACTACGGTGCACTTGAGCTGGGCAACAGGTAACCTATGGACAAGGCTGCTTGTCGCCAGTTTTTGCATTTTGTTCTCCGCCGACTTCGAGTGAGAGCGAGGAAAAATTCCACTGCTAAATGTAAACAGTCGTGTTTTAGTGTAGATTCACCCCCAAATGACTGGATGCTCTCCATTACATTAATGAGGTCCAGTTATCACATTCAATTTGTTCTTACTCGCTTTTATTTTATACAATTTGAAGGCTAGAGCATTGCTGGTTCTCTCTATATACTTAAATTATACCTGAGACGTTGCAGGTTCATTACCGATTATATTATCGACATCACTTACATGTGTGACGTGATGTATTAATTCAACAACTCAAATGAATTATTCTGTACACACTGAAAATTTTCACCCACGCTGCTGGACTTTTGACTGTTGTGTTTCAGCACGGGCAAAATACTTTTCAAGTGAACAGAACCTTTTTAACACATAAAGGGAATTTTTGAATTTTTCCAGACATGATCTCACACTGTGAGAAACACTAAAAAAAAAAGACAAATGGCAGGACAGGACTCTGGAGAGACACAGCAGAAGCAAACTAAAACCTGAGATTGTGGGAATGTTTAAATGAATCACTGAAACTGTGCAAAAATGGTTAAATTGATCATAAAATCTTCATATGCTGGAGAAGTGGTCAAGTTTTTTCTGCACTTAAATTATGCAGACATGGTATGGTCATTTACCATGTAGTATTTAAGCAGTAATCAAAGCTTTTATCATCATTTTGTGATTTTTATTGATATTATTGATTTACAATCATTTGATTTGGTATTTTTTCAGCAACTCCCAGGGATTTCGCTGTCTTGTTACATCGTATGAGATCACCCTTTAGGGTCTGATTTCTCTGAAATAAACATTGCATCACAAGCCAGATGCGTTTCAACAATCTCTCTGAAATGTCACGTTGCGCTCTGAGTTTTCTGTTCTTTATGGTGTGAGTTCTGACTGCTTGTGGTGTCCACTGCCTGGATGACATGGGAAAACTACTGGTTCTCTAGAAAGTTATTAGTCAAGTTGCTGTCCAAAGTTTTTATTATTTAACCTCCGGAGACAACGTGTTTGTGGTGTGCACCTAAGTATTCGCTGACGTCTGCCCCAGCCCCATAGTCGGACAAAAAAAATTGATATTGGGCAACTAAGCAAAAACGGCGGGTGGTGTTCAATGCCAACATAGTTTCGGTATGTGGGAAAATATTGTGAATCGCTTCCTGGCTGAAGTCATCACAGAGGCTGGAATCAGGGGGGAACAGCAAGCCTGGATCTGCCCCAGGTTTAACAAAGCCCACCTACCAGCACCTCTAAAGTTCAGCACCTAACATGTTGTACCTTGTTTGTTTAGGGCATCGTGCGGTGCAGAGTCGTCCGATATGGATGCAGTTCCTATGGCTACTGGACTGATCGCCAACAAATGCATCTGCATTCGACCACGGTTTTTGACACGTCAATGACCGGGTCAGTTAGCATTTAACCTTCTCTCAGCTGTTGTTGGGCTACGATGCCGTCACGTCCTAATTGTGGGGGTGGATGCACAACGGCTCTGATGTACGGATTTGTAGATACACAGCTACAAATTCTCAGTGTGTGAGAATTTGTCCCAGTCAGTCCTCTCCTCTGCATTCCTCACCTTCCACCGGGCATTAGTCAGACAGGAAGAAGCTCAGACATGTAGCTCGAGTCCTACTTTGGCAGGATAAAGCAGATGTACGCTTGCATGCATAATATAGGCCATACAGGATGTTACCAGAAATTTTAAAGAAATGGAATTCCCGGGGAAGACCCTGTATACAACCGTGCCTTTGCATAATTAAAAGCAAACAGATTGGTGGACGGGGGAAGTATGAGAGGGCGGGCGAGTGGGACAGCAGAACAAAAGATGGCCACACACAGAACATGGAAATTCGATTCCACACTGCTGCTGTTGTATTGTCGGGTTCTTTGTCCACACACTGGGTAGCAATTCTGATTTTAATGAATGCAGGCAGGGAATTTATTCACACACACCCACACGCATGGAAAGCAGGCCGCGGCAGTATGTTATTGTTTGGTCACTCAGAGACAGAAATTTGGCTCGGTCTTTGGATCAAAGGATTCACCTGGATCTGACCTTTCGCCGATGGAAAATGAGATCCTTTCATTAACGCTTCAAAAATAAACAGCCGTTGCCAGCCCACGGCAGTCCCCCACTGCAAGAGTGAGCTAGCCAGGCAACGACGCGTGACTCACCTGAGCTTTCGTTCAGGCTGAGAATCCAAGCACGCTATCAACCTTACCTGCCCTTCACCTATCTATCAACTGTTGTTAAAAATGCCTTTGCTCCAATGAGAGAGAGGGGGGGGGGGTTCAGTCAGAAGTCTACAGAGGTCCTAGTGGCGAAGGGGTCGTTAAATGCCGTTCCTGGTTTTTATGACGTGGTTTACGGGGCTTTTAACGGGTTTTCGGAGTCAGCTTTATCGATCGGTGTGTGCATGCTAGGAATATGACTCCGGTGACGAGAGCAATTTTCAGGAGCTTAGACGACACACGAGGACAGAAAACAGAAAATAGATGCATATATAAATGCAATGTCTATATAGCGTTGAAACTGTTTCTGTTTACTGTGAACACGGACACAAAATAGTGCAGGAGTGTGTAAGAGCGCAGGCAGTGCTGGAATGAGTGCGGACTGGGAAATGTAATAGCTTACGTCATACGGCTGTAGCAGGTGCACGTGTACATGTCTATATGCCGTATATACGGCGTGTTTCCGCTGCGTTCAGAAAGTATTCAGACCTCTCCGCTTTTGTGGCAGCCTCGTGCTAAAGTCGTCTAAATTCATTTTTTCCCCCCACTCAATACCCCACGATGACAAATTCATATATATATATATGAAGCTGTTAGCATCACCTTGACCAACTACAACATTAAAGTACCTCTTGCATACTAATGGTTGAACGATCTAATAATATGAGACTGAATATAAAACTAATACTTCACCTACATTTCGTTTCTAATACTTCCATACTTTTATTCCATTTTGAACGCAGGACTTTTTTACTTGTCTTAGAGTATCTTAATGCTAAGGCATCGCTACTTTTTAAAGTAAATGATCTGACTAGTTCACCCACCCCTCCACAGAACCATTTAGGAATGCATCCATTCTTTCATCATTTAAAGACTCATTAATGAAGTACAAGTGCATTAAGTGAGCATCTCAGTCACGTTTAAGCGACATTACTCAAGCTGATTAGATTAAATAACGTGAAAAAAACGTTTCATTCCGAGTGCCCAAAGGGGTTTTTTAGACATTGTGTTACATATGGGCTCAGTCTGGCTTTACGATTTGCTCTCAGTGCATTGCAGAGCTATGAGTAATTAAACTTCAGCTTCAGATCCACTTTCCCACTCTAGATGCAATGAGGTCATTGACTTGACTCAGGGAGATTATGCAAGACTCCCACTTCTTTCCTGATCAAAACCTGATTATTATCCTTTCCGTCCCACTGTAAAACCTGCTAGAAAATGATGAGCCGTCATGCGCTGCCGATGGAACCGCAACAGTTTCACTAGACTGGTTGCAAAATGCATTTGGGTGGAGGAAGCATGAAAGACCTAAATGGTCACATTATAGATGTTACTGAATATCACTACAAAATACCAGCAAGTGGCGTGTTACACTCCATCGCCGGGGTGCTGGTTTAAAAAGGGCCAGGTTGACTTGCCACAAGTCTGCAGATTTGCGTTCGCAGAGACTGCTGTAAACGTTACCATGCCTACACACCGTGTCCACACCGTGTAGATGCTGAGGAACGAGAGAAATATTTCCTAGAAATTAAAATCATTCTTCATGCAATTCGTTGGCACAGGACAAGCTGTCAAACTATAAATACGGTTCTTTATTTGCTTTTCATTTTCTCATGGCCACGCGCGTTGACCCGAACATGACCCGACCGCATCAATGAAGCAACTTAAATTTCTCATACAGTGCTATTACAATGTGACAGTTTTGGCTCTGAGCAATCCCACCTCGACAGAATGTGGACGTGATGACGTGATGTGAATTGCTACAGCCTCATTGCAAAACGTGGAAACGACGGCTGTTTCACCTTACATCATACTGCCTTGAGGAAATGCTGACGCACCTACGTGACTTTTTGACAGTTGACTGGAGGGCAATAATATATTGAGGAGATCACCGTGTTTAGAATTTCACACAGAACGATCCTGGGAATTGAATTTGTCAGATTGTAAGTTAATGTAAAGGTATGAATATGCTCCGCCTTAAAGAATCACATTAATTACTACAGGGCCTCACTTGCTGTTAGTCAGTCCAGTTTACTCCTTGTCTCTCTGCTATTTCCCCTCCCCCTGTGCCTCCCGTGTTGCCTCATCAGTCTTGCTGCACATCCGTGTGTCTGAGTTGTGGGCGTGGCGCTCCTCCCGTTCCTGACCCCCGGTCTTCTCGTCAGCCTGCTAATCCGCTCTCTATTTACCCATCAGCTCAGCGGTGCACCGGCCCCGGTTCTTCGTCCGCTCATCGCCAAATCATTGTATTGTTTCCGCCGGCGCGGCCGATCAAGCTCTCACTTTATGTGGTCACAGAGTAACTGTTGCGTAACTTTGTTATTGAGAAGCCGGATCGAGGTTTCAGTTTCTTGCAGCAAGTGCTGCAGTGGATGTCATTTTGTCCTAGAGCGTGGAAAGTAAACTCCAGGAGCAGGCGTCATTTTTTCAGAAAGACAGCCTATAGCAATGAGGAATGAGAGATTCCGCTGAGCTACAGGAGTCAGCGGAGCAGAGGGCTAGCCCGGACATGACGTCACGACTCTCGCTCTCTACAAGGGTGTTATACACGCTGCAGTAGAAAATTGGTTATTCAAAGCGCGCATATTATGGTGAAAATGCATTTTGATTTAACAAACTCACTCACATGATGAAAACAAAAGAGACAAACATTTTGCTGGAAAGCCACTGCAAAATCAATTATTTTGAGTCACAGTAATGACAGTGTGTTCAAAGTAAATTGTAATATTTGTCTATTGGTTCTCATCATTGGACTTTATTGGCCATACTACAGCCTTTCTGCATTCGGCATCTGCTCAGGACACCCGGCCTTCCCATGTAATAAACGGATTTTGCAACTGATGCACTTGAAACTGGGAAATTTCTTAATGTGTCCCGATGCGCGTTAACTGCCTCATGTTGCTTCATCTTCTGCTTACTATGGATTCAGATTCCACCTCTGTGCTTCCCTTACTTGATCTAAGCGCGGCTTTGATACCACAGATCACTGCATACTCCCAGATCGATTAGAAAACCAATTTGGTGTCTCTGGCCAAGTGCGTTTCCTACAATATTACTGCATCAATATTTTGTGATGTGAAATATGGAGTACCCCAGGGCTCTGTTCTCGGTCCTCTGCTTTTCTTTCCTTATATTTCATGGAATTAGTTTCCACCGATACCCTATGATATTCAGCTGTATGTGCCTGTAAAAGTGGAGGAAACTTCTCAAATCAGAGGCCTGCTTGTCTGCAGTGAAAAGCTGGATGTCACAAAATTTCCTGCTTCTAAAACCGAGATGCAGGTGATTAACCTGGCCCGGCATTGACACATAAAAGTAACTGTCTGTCCTGTCTGTCCCAAGTGGTTAAAAAGAAGCCAGCAGGCTGCAGGGCCTTTTCCTATCGTGCCCCTCCCTCTGAAACAACTCCCCTGCTGACGTGAGACTCCGCTGAGGAATTTAATTCCAAATTTAAAACTCCTCTTTATGCCTTAACTTTCAGTTAGTGACTTACTCTTTCATCACTTCTGGCTAGTACCTGTTGACATTCTCCTGCCGGCCTGAGTTGTTTTTTCCATAACTAGTAGGATGAGGTAAGTTTCTTTCTCAATTAATTCTGCCTTAACCGGTGGCTTGGCTGGTCCAAGCTGCCAAGTACTTTGCATCTGTTGACTCACAAACAAATCTTTTGTTGCTAAAATAACATCACAGCGGGAGTGGTGTGTATGTTCTGTGTTTGTATTGCTATTATTGTGAGAAACCAGTTTCAGTTTTTAACCATGTAGTGAGGAAAATTCTGTATTGTGTACACCCCATGGAAATTATACAGGAGATATACTCAAAAAAATGACATGTGAAATTTACAATTTGTATTGTATTGATTTTTTTTTTTTTTTTAAACGTCATTTTCATAATTTAAATTAAAAAAAGAAAACACTTCAGTCACGTGGAAAAAGTAAGAACACCTCTACATTTATTTCACCTTGAAATCCATAAAATGAGAATCAGGTGTCTTCATGAAACCTCTGACGTCTGGGGTCTGGTGTTCCCTTTGCTATTCAAGTGTGTGGGGTCATGATGCCAAAGGGCCAAAGAGCTCTCTAAGGCCCACAGGAAAAAAAAAAGAAAAAACAAGCTGTGGATGCCTGCACGTCTGGCAAGGGGTTTAAAAAGAGCTCCAAATGATCTCAAGTCAATCATTCCACTGTCAGTGGTGGAAAGTAACTAACGTCGTTTAGTCAACTAGTCTCCTTAAGTAAAGTTTTGAAGTACTTTTATGCTACTCTATACTTCCACTCCACTAAATTTCAGAGGGAACTATTCTACTTTCTTCTCCACTACATTAATTTGACAGCTTTAGTAAGTAGTAACTTTTAAGATGAAGACTTTACATCATGGAAAACATAACAAGCTTTTAAAATACAACACATTGTGAAACGGAGTATTTTTACATCGCTGTATCGCTAATTGTACTTGAGTAAAGGATCTGAATACTTCTTCCACCGCTGTCCGCTGCTAGGAAAAATCAGCAAATTCAGCTCATGAGCAGACCGTCTGATGCAGAAAGAAGTCTCCAAGGAACCTTAGGATTTCATTACAGGATCCGCAGGTAGCTCTTGCAACTGTCGGTGTCACAGTGCACGTGTCTGCGACCGGAAAAAAGAGCCTGCAAGAATTTGACCTGCGTGGGAGCCAGGAAAAAGCCTTTGCTGTCCATAAAGCACATTGGAGCAAGACTATAGTTTGCCAGTGAACATAAAGTATAGACAAAGTGGTTTAAAATGCAAAGGCAAAAACCTCAGCCATCTTGCAACCGACAGGACTTCGCGTGGAAGAGTCTCAAATGTTTGCTTGTTCAAATATGTTGAAAAAAATTTGTCAAGACTTGGCTTTAGGGTTAAGGTTAAAAGTAGGTTTGGGTCAGCGTTGGGGGCTAGGGAGTACATTATGTCAAAGAAGGTCCTCGCAAAGAAAGAGACAATATGACGGTCATTACCTTTTCATTCAACAGTGTATGAATAAAAAGAAGAAAAAAAACCCACAACAACATGTTAACCAAATTTATTTTTTCATTGTTTTCATTCATTGATTTTATTGTTTTTTTTTTTTGCCCACGAGGAGGCGTCACTGCGCCGAGCCGCTGGTTGCCAAGAAACAGTAATAACTCCCCGTTAAACCAGAACTTTTTGTTTTTCTCATTTTCGTATGTGCGCCGTCTGAATGAAAACCATACAACTGGTAGGTGCCATGTCTAGAAGGCGCCGCACATACCGGGGACCTAAACCCGATGCCAACGGACAAGCGCCGAAAAATACGTAAAAAACCTGCAAGCCTGTTCAAAAGCTGCTGCTGTTTTGCTGGAAAAAAAAAGAAGGATTTTGTTTTATCGTGATGCAATCTGTCCCACGGACTCTGAAGCTTGTGAACGGCAGGCTGGGTGCAGGTTTCAATCCTTTCTGGTGAGTGGGGGTTTGGTCTTCCATCAGTCCATTCGCTATACCACTTGTTCTTTTGAGGGTCAGGAGGTACACCCTGGACAAGTTGCCAGTCTACGGCGGAGGCGACACACTGGGACAAACAACCACTCCACTCACAACCACGGGCAGCGCGGGGTCGCCAGTTAACCGAAGCTGCGTGTCTTCAGGCTGTGGGAGGAACCAGAGTACGCGGAGGAGGAGATCCAGGGAGGACACGCATACTCAGACCCAGAAAGGCCCGTCGTTGGCTGCCAGAACCTTCTTGCCGTGGGGCGACAGTGCTAACTCCTGCACCACTGTGCCGCCCTTCCTAATATTACCCCCTTTTTATAAAAATAAAAAATAAAATGAATAAATCCAGAAGTAGCAGCATGTTAACGTGAAGCACATGAAGTCAAACGAGTTCCGTGCTGTCTCCCAGTTTACTTGGTTGCGTCCAGCAGACACGACATCTCTGGCGCTTCCCTAACAAGACTCCCTATAGTGGGACCTTTCAAAGCTGTGAATATTATAAATATGATATATAAACATTATAAATATTCTAAAAATGGCCTTTCCCCCCTCTCTCTAACCACTTTTCCTGACTTCATTCGCAAATGTCATAAGGTCGTTCACGAGGAATTCAGGAAGGACAGCGGCGCTCAGAAAAATCGAAACTAAGCTGAGACTAGACAGTGTGATACATTCAGTCAGTCACAGCATGTAATGTGTTCATGTTCAAACATTAATACCGGCACCAAAAATCCAGTTTCCCTCGGCGCGTGGTGTAAATGTCTTCAGTTAATGGTCAAGTAGGTGTGTCGGAGCTAATGAAGAGGGCAAAACGAAAAAGGGTTTCAAGTTGTAACAATTTTAATTTCCTGTCATGAGCTTGATCAAGCACAAGAAAAGCCTTTCACAGCACAAGGAGAGACAAGAGAAAGAGCACAATATTACAGAGATGATAGATGGCATCTGTTTTCACCTTCATGTCACAAAAGAGAGAGAAAAAAAATGAAAAAAAAGAAAAAAGCAAGAATAAAAACTTGGTTCAACATGTTTTTCCATGGTGATAAAAGCTAAAAAAACAAAACAAAAACAAACAAACAAAAAAAAACTAGCAATGTTCAAATCCTCGGGAACATACAGATTTATAATGCAGAAACACTACAACACTTTTCATCCCACCCCCAACCGCCCCACCCTCTACACTACTCCTGAGGCCGAGGGCAGCACGACCACAGACCAACTAATACCGAACACTGTACACGGGCATCAGTCGCCGCGGCCTGAAGGATTTCTCAAACCGAGACTGTTTCCATTGGTGTCAGGAATATTAACTCTTTGACTGCCTGCTAAAGGGGTGACATGGTGTGACGGTGGTCCGTCCATCCCTGCGGAGCCCAGATTCTTTTGGGGATTTTGTTTTTATCTCATCGTCCAGACTTTTTCAATTGTCGCTTCTCCGAGCGCTTCGGGGATTTCACCTTCGAAGCCAAACAATAGGGTCTCTAGGCTCTAGAGCACTGAACAGTACGTGCCAACAGAGAGGGATGAGTCCTCGGCCAAGCAAAAATAACAGTACGTGACGGAAGGTTTTCTCAAAGCCCTAATGAGTCATTTTGGCTGAGAGAAAAAAGCCTATTCTCTGTTGGTCAGCTTGGTTCGTGACGTACATGTAAACGCTAAAAGCCACCGTTTCAAACATCCAGTTGGAACTAGTCGCTTCCTCAGAAGAAAAGTTCTACTCAGTGAGGTCACAGTCCTCGAACAAAGTTGGAAGCAGGTTGGGGTTTTGTAGCAGACGCTGACAAACTCTGTTCTCTTCTGTCTAACCAGAGTGTGTGAGCGTGCGTGCGTGGAAAATGTGTTAATTTCAGCATTTGAATCATTTGTGGAAGTGGTGTGTGTGAATTCAGGGCAGACGTGTGAGTATGAACGTATCATGAATTGCCGACCTGGTGCCAGTTGTTGGTTCAGGCACTGGTAGTTGATTTTTTTTTCATTTTTTATTTGAGAATCTACAGCGGATTTACCCGTAAAAACTCTCTGTCAAATTCTCCCTGCGTGGTGCGTGCGTAGCTGTCGGTGCAGGTGCGGGTGCGTCGGGTGGGGGTACTAACATCAGCAAGAGAAGCCGCTGGGTTTATTTTGCAGGGGGGGGGGATCGTACAATCTCTGGCTCGATCCGACTGCGTTCTTCTCACCAGGAGTAAAGATGACGGCGGAGGGTGGATGGAACCGCAATAAGACGCCACCTTCATCTTCCCGGTTCTGTTCAACAAATCCTCCCCTGGGCAACTTCCCAGCAGCCATTTTGCGACCCTTTTACTATCAAATGGACGAATCCTAATTTTGCGATCATTTTGAGGCCGTTATTCATCAGCTATTTTTCACTGCCATTACGCATCCATGGAGTCAGATTTCAGTTTTCAAATTATACACATATATATTTTCTTTTCCCCAGGTCGCAAAATGTCGCCATTCATAGCCATTCATACATATTGTTGAACTCCTTGTACAGTAGTAGAAATCCTTCATCGGGAGGGTATTCGTGTTTCTGAGGAATGTTGTTTCTGTTTTGCTGACAGAATTAGGCTCATTTGGATCAGAGGCTGTAGCCTGTCTTTTATTGTGTCGACTCAACTTTTTGTTTTCCTTCCTTCCTTCCTTCCTTCCTTCCCTCCTTCCTCTTTAGCAACGTTTTTGGTTTTTTTTTTTTTTATATAATAAATCTTAGAAAAATGCGACACCTTCGAGAGGAGATCGGAACCAACTGCCTGAGTTCTGTCCTCGTGATTTTCGACAAACGTCGCCTTTAACCACATCCTCTCCCGTATTTTGGTTGTTGCACGAATTTCACAGCGTTAAACTAAAGTTCCACATTTTCCTACAACAGAAGACCTCAGAGCTACCTTGTACAGAGCGATCTGTCTTGACACGTCTGTGGGCATTATCTGTTTTTGAGACTTTGCTTTGAAACTGTGAAGGTTTCGCGGGGGGAACAGAGAGGTGAAAATGTGACTGACTTTTGAAAGACGAAGTAAAATGGAGAATATTGGAGAAGGATCGTCCAGGTCGAGAGCTGTGAGCCGAGGCCACAAAAAAAAAAAAAAAAAAATTTCTACTCTACAACATATCACTGTTATTGGGACAGAATTTCACGTAGGTGTGAAACCACAGAGATGAGCTGTATATGACAGATACTGTGAGAGCGAATGCCAGGACGACAAAAGCGACGCCTGCAACGAAAGATGAAACTAACTATAATTCTCAATAACCGTACAGAACAGAGCCGGCTCATGTTTGACTGATGTTAACGGGAATTTTGAGAGTTTTGAATCTCCTCAGGATCTAAATGGTTTTTACAAAAAACAGAGAATCCTAAAGAAGAAAAACCCTAGAGGAGACTGCAGTTCACTTACTCGACGGTTCCTTCTGAGGAAGGTTTCACACGTCCAGCTGTGATGAGCTCACGGACGCCGCGGCACCTCCCACAAGGAACGGCGCCGAAAGCTACACGTGAACCCCTGTATCCATAATGCCGCATTCTGAAAGGCAGTTTTACGGCCAGCGTGGCCAAACGGAACATAATCTGCAACAACATACTGTAAACAACGGATTTAAAGAGCCATAAGCGAAACCGGTCTGACGGTTCGTTAACCACACGCATAGCTCTGAGATGCACGTACTGCACGTCTTAAATGCTGCCCAGGAAACTATACCAATCACTGCTTTTAGCTGCCGATACAAATCAAGTGATCACATACGCTAACCAGGCAGTGGTTGACAGGAAACCGACCGCGAACAGCGTCACTATCGGGTCAAGAACCTGCAGAGCGTTATATTTACATGCTAACTAGTGAGTTTTAAGCAGAGAAGCGACTCCGGTATTTTCAGCAAAGTCACTGAAACGACCCACCAGGCTATTACTGTGAGTCCACGTGTGCTTTTGGTCATTTTGCCCCGTTAGGAGTCAGTGTCGGCGACACCGTAACGCGTCGGGATCAGTAATGTGACAGTTTCGAGATGACCAGACCGCTTTTAGACGTCCGATCTCTCATCTGGGAAAAGCCATCTGCAGCGTTTTTCCAATGTTGGGTCAGACTGGTTACCAACATATTCCATACCCTGGAGTGGGGCTGACTGGTTTGCCGTGTATGTTGGTGACGGTTGTTTTCCTGGTCAACACTGCGGGGCGTAGCACATTAGGACCCAAAGAATACAAAGCTGTAGTAAAAGTACAAAAAATTCTCTGTAAACCCTGACGTAGTTAGCTTGGTTTTATATTGACAAGGTGTTCGATGGAGTATTTGCAGCTTTGGAAAGAAAAAAAAAAAATGAAATATTCCATTACTTACATTAATAGCTGCTTCAGTGTTTGTACAGTATATACTGGCTGGTGGTGGCAGTTTTAAGACAATGTAGTTTTTTTATTTTTATTCATTTACTTCTTTTTTTTACAAATATTTGTTGAGCTGTAGGTTTGAGGCGTTTTGTTTCTTTGCACATTCCCTCTGAGGTCGCCCGACCTGTCAATACACAACTACAAGAGGTCGGAGGTTAATGGGCTGTGATGCAAATGCCACTGTAGAATTTGTGTCGAGGGCCAGAAATCACATTTTCACCTTTGTGTTACACCCTAGGGGGAAATCTCCGAGCGTAAAGACGGAGATTTACGATTGTTTGAGGAGGGGGCGGTCGTGTCTGGAGCTGCGTTTGTTCTGAGGACAGGTTGGGATTCCCGCTCTCTGCTGCCTGGATGGTGACTAATGTGGATCTAGGTGGTCTGCAGGGGAGACACAGAAGACAGTATTATTTACAGAGAGAAAAAACCTCGCACAGCTCGTTTTCAAAATTCAGCCGTTTTTACCCGAAAGTGAGTTCAAAGGAAGTGACTCCTCTCTCCCTGCGCTCTCTCTCTCTCTCTCTCCTCGTTTCATTAGCTTACCCAAACCATTGTTTTGCATAGTTAGCGTCCTAGATTCAAACATGTTTTGAATTTTTTATTGTGACCATAGTTACTTCCTAACAGGCTGACATTTACTTAGGTGACTCCGGCTACCAGGAGACTCTGTGATGATGCTAAATATTTACTTTGTAGAAGGAACATATGCACCCAACAGTCTCCATTTGTTGGCTGCCTCGCCAACGGCGGCGTGAAGGATAAACATCTGTCGTCATGCGTACCGTGCGTTTTGTGTATAATGGTAGTAATAATTACATTTATAATTCATTATGTGCGTAAAGGGAAATATACACCGGCGGCATCACAACACCTACGTCTGAACTGTTTGCTATGTTAGTACTCTCTCGCACACACTGGGCAGTGACGACATGGGTGCGATGGGTTTTATTCCGTTCCACTTCCTGGGTTTGCACATTCCAGCTTCCACGCTTTTGTCTTTGTGGTGCTTCGGCCGTCTGCTGCGAACTGACTCCTCTGTAGCGGTATGTGTCATTTTTTATACAGCAATATTGACATATATCATCAAACAGTCCATTTTCAGCTAAGCCAGTTGAGGAACTGTTGATGGATAAAAGAACCAGACGGCTGGGGCTAATACATGGTACTTCACCACGGTGAGGCTAAATACAACACTGGCATATCAAAGTTCATTCGAATTATTCCTTAGTTCATTCATTTGCAGCATTGTCCACGGCGGTCTAATACAACCAGAGGTACTGAAATAATACCCACCTTGTTAACAATGGTATAAAACTGAAAAACAAGCGAACGGTTTGAGAAATTTCTATTGTCAGACGCTACACGTGCTTGTCAGTTCATTAGGTAATCCTAGCTAAGGTTAACGCCGTTTTCGTGCTTCTGTCTTGGAGAACTGTGTGATTCAACTGTGTGATCCTACTGGATCATGCTGAGTTGTACTGCTTTGCACTTTCACCTCCGCCGATTTGCACTGAACTCGGTGGAGGGAGGGGGCATTGGGTCAGGGCAGACGCGGATCATTTACTACGAATTTATGTTTTTTTTTTTCTCTGAAGTCTGCCGCATGGTTTTTGCGCTCTCTGAGTGCGTGTCTAGTTGGGTCATTGACGTCAGTGGGGGTACGTTAAATAACAGAAACACCACTTGATTATTGCAACACATTTTAACAGTGTCTCAAACTACAGCCTCCAAAACGATCACACAGTTGAATCAACAGCTCTCCAAAGCACTTTCAACAAAAACTCTACAATATAACCTTGATGAAAGTAGGATTTATTGCAGACTGGATTCGTTTTATTGACCCAATCCCAATATCTCCTTCTACAGTATATAAACAGATTTGATTTGGTTAGCTTACACTAAAAGAGAAGAAACAGGATTAGGTCAAAACCTAGCATATGTCTGGACCCTGTCTGGTCAAAAAGTTGCTAAATGCCAATAGATGACGTAATACAGTCATTTTATCCAGTCGAGTTCCCAGTAAAGCTGTTCTCATTTCCATGTTTTTCCTGTTTCTGTCGTCAGACGACGGAACAATTATGAAATAGTGACTGTAACCGGCCCACTAAGACGACATCTTAACCATCTGTCACTTCCAAGCCATTTCCAAGCTGCTGCGTCGACGTCGTCTGAGAAAATCACCAGACACATAAATTAAAGACGACGGTTGTGCTGTGATTTCAAATGATCAGTCAGAGAGAGAGAGAGAGAGTCAGAAGCTCATTCTCATCCGTTTCGGCTGGCCTGTGGTCAGTTGAATGAGACGCACGGAGAAGTGTGTGCCTGCGGAGGGAAAGCCCGGGCTTGAGCTCGCCCGGCAACACTGGTGACTCGCCTCCACGGAAAGTAGCTAAGTTGCTAACTTTGTCGCCGGGTGCTTTTGTGAAGAAAAGTCGCTTTAAGGGGTTTGACAAGTCCGCAAAGCTACATTTGGAACATCTGATTATCTCAAAAAGAATTTGGCCTTATGTCTTATGATATTATATTTTTTCCTGTTGTCAACGAATCTCATGAAAAGACCAAAACCAACCATTAATCTATCCTACTAACAAGTACTGTGTGTGTGTTTCCTCTGTGCTGTAGAGCTCCATTGTTTCCAAAAACTATGAAAAACACATCGTGGAGTCAAACTGTTGCACCGGGTGACATGTTCCTTCATTACCATGAACACACACGCACACACACACACACACGCACACACACACGCACACACACACACACACACACACACACACACACACACACACACACACACACACACACACACACACACACACACACACACACACACACACCCTGCTGAAAACAGTCCCTGACAAATGCACTATTCAAACCTGTCTCAGTCATGTTTGCTAAAAACTAGAGTGACCAGCTGTTTAATGACGGCTCCCAAATAAATTGTTTCATTGTTTAAAAATGCTCAGTAATTTCATTAAACATCGCTGGTATTGGTCCGTTCGTGGGCTTCGTCGGCAGTAATAAAGCCCCGGCATGTCGCTCGCCTTATCCTTTAACCTCACAGAGAGACAAAATATGTAAAATTCAGCTACTGTTCAGACTAGTATTTAGCAACATACAAAACCTTTCAGCTATCAACCGGAATATAAGCAAGAGGCCACACTGTATGTTCACTGCACGACTCAGTCGCCTCGACAGTTTTAACGTCGTCGGCACCATAAAAAGTGAGACTGAAGACATCGGGTGCTGGAATGAAAGGCGGGCTGACCTCTGCACTCTGCCTCTGCATCTTATGTATGGAGCAGGATGCCGGGTCTTCCTCCCCCGACCCTTCGCGTTCCGACTCGCGCTCCCGCTTTCCCGTGATGCCGCCTCTGCCGTGCAGGACGAGTCCTGAATGAGCAGGCAAGAAGGAAAACTTTGCCGTTATCGGAAACACTCTGACAGTACGTTGAGTCAGGCGAGGTTCGATGCATCCTCTGTGCTACTGACAACTAATGGGGAGGAACAGAGTCACCCTCTTGTGGCAGCATTCCTACACAGTAGACAAATGCCTCGACTTCCTCCTTCTGAAATTCAATTCTAGAAATTCTAGTTTAAGATTCATTGTTGAATAAAAACAAACTTGTGTCATTTTAAGAGAATCTATCAAATATCTATCAAATGACAGACTTGAGGATCGATGTCGCGCAAGAAAGATGGCCGCATCAGGTCCTGCCGTTTCCTACCTGGGTGTTGAGGCACAGCAAACTCGTGGTAGAGACGGCCGCTGGTGATGGCCTGGCTGGCGTCTGGCACTGAGTGGTATCCTGCGACAGATACATCCAACAGACACTTGGATCTTGGAGGTTTGTGAGAGGGCTCAAAGTTAAGCATCATATATGTATATATATGTAATATAAGCCGATCTTTCCCACAGGAATTTTAATTTAGCATGCATATGACTTATCTAAACAACAGAGTACTAACTATTGACTGGTGTAGTGGTCGGCACGTAAAGAGCAACTTAACGCCACACAGTTTATCTCACTATCAATCGAGCCTGTTCCCTTTCTACAGCATTCATTACAACACCAGGTATTTTCTTTTTTTCTCCCAGAGAGAATCAAGTCATCCCGTCCTCTAGGGGCCCCAAAGCGTCTGCATTTTGTAAAGCTTCGCTGAGCTCAGCTAGCAGTGCAAATGGCCATCGTCTTGGCCGTCAAGGTGAAGGTGGAGACTGGGTGGGCGGGGACTGAAGTCACTCTCATTGTTTTCAATGTTGGCCAGTAAAAAAAAAGGAAAAAAAAAAAAAAGCCGTTATCGGCGCTGTAAAGACTTTAAACTAGAGTCCTAACTAGAAGCTGCGGTACTTCGTTACACCCCGTGCTACTCAAACAAATAATGAATTAGTAATGGAATTTAAAAATTTCACTGCAGTGGCCCGGGTTTGATTCCCAGTCAGGGCAGGAAAAAACACGAGCTGACACTGAGTTTAGAATATTTGATCCCAGATCCAGATCTTAACATTTGTTTTTTAGCTGATGTTACGGGAAAAGCTGAAGTCATTTTCGGCGGCTAAATCTCAGTGACCATCTGCCCTTTACATTCCGATATTTTTTGTCTACTAGATACATTTTGTTGATAGAGGAAAGGTTAAACCTCAGGGTTAATCATCTAGGGACCATTACTATCCACAGCAAATGTCGTGACAATCTGACCAGCAGCTGCTGAAACATCTTATTCTGGAGTAACATTTCGAAGGACAAACTAAACAATGTCAACATTTAGTTGTGCTGCTTTTGTGTGCGGGATACATTTAGAGATTTGTGTCTTCGATAATGAATTCCAGCAAATGATGGCGAGCTCCTTTCCAAAAAAAACGAGGTCCTACTAGGCAGTTACTAGCAATTATTACAGGTACTTTTATAAAACGCGCCAGCTACCTGTAGCAGCGGAACGCTTGCGCTGAAACCAGCGACCGAGGGGCTGCGGCGGTCACAACCAGCAACACATGCACCACACACACAGAGTGAGGTGTGTGAAATGAGACGTCAGGTGATGACCCACCATGCTGTTGCTGCTGCTGTTGCTGTTGCTGTTGCGGTGGGAGCTGCAGTCGTTGTTGTTGTTGTTGTTGTCCAACACTGCTCGGCCTCGTCTGTTCTTCGCTGTCAAAGTTGAGCAGGATGCTCCCGCTGCCGTTACCTGTCGCAACGGAGCTCCCCGACACTCCAGGCACTGGAAAAAGAAACGCGAAGAGGACATGTAACCATCTCTTTGATGGCACCAACCATAATTTTTGTGGGAAACACATTGTTACTTGACATACAATGTGAATTGTTGTTGTTGGTCCCTGGCTGCTGCTCTCCGGGAGAGTAGGCCATCATTCCCCCGTTCCCGTTCCCATTCGTGGACGGCACTGACGCCAGCAGACCTGAAAGACACAAACAAGTACAACACCTTTTACACCTGGAGGAGACAGAACATCCATTTTAGAGATAGATCTTAGTTCCTCAGATTGTTTCCATTTTGCCATTCAACCGGGACAGATGCCAGGTGACTGCCGCTGATGGTCTCAGAGAAAATCTTGAAGATGACTTGAAACTATGGATTTTACATGGTTGGTTAGTTTTGTTTGTTTTTTAAAACTGCCGAAAACTAAAACTAAATACCAAACTGGCTGAACTCCTGCCGTTCTGCTACACATGGAGTGTTTCACACCACCACGCAAAATATTAGCAGTAGTATTATTTAGTCTGGTCCCTTTATCGGTCTCTTACCCAGTCCTCTGTATCGGCTAAGCTGCTGGTAGATCTGTTTCATCCTCTCGATGTTGAGCCGGCTGGCCTCTGCGTGATGCACCATGGGCTTCGGGTAATGGACGCCAATTATGCACTTGGCGGCGGCCTGCACGGGCTCCGGGGCGTTCCACGGGTCGTAGATGAACTTTGCAGGGAAACCTCGGAGGACAGGTAAGTATCGTCTGGAAGCACAGGGAGACATTAGACACGGCAGCTTGTGTCAACAGGACGTGGAAGGTTGCACCGCGACGCGGAGTAAATCGGGGGCAGGGATGCGAAAGGTTATTCTTTAAAAACAGGTTTGAAAAATCATTTTTCAAATATCTCACAGTAGTTAAAACTGATGCGAAAATATTTATTAAAAAAAATCTCAATATCTACTACTATATTTCCACTATTTCAAATATTAGTTTGACGAAGTTAGAGAGTTAAAGTTTGCGACACATTTAAAATTAAGTACGACTATGATTTTTATAAACCTCTCAATAATCAGGCATAAATCTACACATACAGGCATATTTTGGAAAAAAAAGGTCTTGCGCGTAGATAAGACTTTTCAGATTTGTTCTTACTGGAAAAGTTAGAATTTACTCATAATGTTATATGATGCATTTCAGTTTTATTTTTACAGCCCACAGATGAACTCTAACTGATAACAGCATGTATTATGGAAAGTAGTTGCAACAAAATGGAAACTACGAACAACCACAGCACTGCACAGTACGGCTACGGTACGTGAGAGTGCGAGTCACTGCTCTGCAAGTCTGAAACTCTTGTGGCACTGAAGTGAGTTGCCGTCACAGTGCACAGTGAGGGCTATAGTTCAAAGTGTGGTGGAAAGACGAGGGGCCGTGGTCCCGGACGACGACACAAAGCAGAAAGGTCAGCTCACAATACCATTCCAACCTGCTGAAGTTTTGCTTTTAGATTTTTTTTTTTTTACCCATTGGGCTGTCGTAGAGAGGCAACCTACCTACAGCGCTTGGTCCG
Source organism: Xiphias gladius (assembly GCF_016859285.1). Lineage (NCBI taxonomy): Eukaryota > Metazoa > Chordata > Actinopteri > Istiophoriformes > Xiphiidae > Xiphias > Xiphias gladius. Next base: position 27,465,777 of record NC_053417.1, on the reverse strand, counting down.
ACCTTACCGAGTCCGAGGGGGGGCGAGTGGAACGGTGGGAAGCGGCACAGTGAAGCGCCGAGAGGCAGTGAGAAAGGGGTGTGGGTGGGGGTGGTGCGGCCTTGCGGACTGGCACACACGTGCACACGAACGCACACACACACACACACACACACACACACACACACACACACACACACACACACACACACACACACACACACACACACACACACGACGGATGGCGCTCCGGTTGCTACGGAGATCGCCCCATCGCTAGGGAGATCACTGCCGATTGGGCTGATGATGCCAGGAGACGTCTACTGCAACACGCGGTTAGAAAGCAGAGGGTACTGTCTTTTAAGTGGTCAGCGGGCTGACAGCCCCCCCCCCCCCCCCCGCTGACTGTCCCCTCCCAAGGCCACAGCACCACACGCTCTGGGCTGGCCCACTAGGGGGCTCCCTCATTTCCCCCAAAAGGGACCACAACCCTGTTGCTAGGAAGACCCAACGACCTGCCAGTAGCAAGCGGTCCTACAGAGGACAGCGGGTGGTGTTTCAGTGACGGAGTGTCTGTCGATGCAGCTATGAAGTGAAACTTCTCTCCCCCTTTTTTTTTTTTTTTTTGTTTTTTTTAAAAAGAGACAAGATATGTATGAGAGAGTTTGTGTGTTTCGATACAACGCAAAATAAAATTTAATATCCTTTTTGCTCTATTTTTCTTAGTTGTTTATAATATTTCAATATCATGTGCAGTTGCAAATACATATTTTTACATATGCTTCTCAGGCACTATTGTGCCTCCTGTGCTCTCTGTATCATACTTTTTATAAACGTGTACTTGCACATTGATGACCGACATTAAATTTGGACTTTAGAACTTCGAGTTTACAACTTTCAGAATATTTCAGTATACACTGGTCACTAACTAATGGATGTGAGAAAAGAAAAGTGGCTCATATGCATTGCACACATTAGCTTATAATTGTATTATAAGCGTTATAATTATTTTCCCAGTTTTTGCCGCCGACAACTCGCACAATTTACCGTAATTGTCCCCGTGTCCTAAATTTTGGTATTTCCAGCGCCTGTGGTAATCCCCATTTTGCAATTTTTAAATTAGGTTGAAGATTTTTAACTCGACAAAATGCTCCCTCACCTCATTTTATCTGACCTAAAGAAAGTCTGCATCTGCTCACCTCCATTCACATATATTAGCCTATATTAGCCAGCCACTGCTCCAGGTCCACCTGAGCCAGCAGGCCTGCAGTCACATCAGCAGAGCACCACTGAACATTTCCCAGAGGGTTGCGTGACGGCACCGGTGCCAACCTTGCATCACTGCGACGGCAGAGCTATAGCTGGTCCAGCGCCTCTCCTCGCTACCCTTTGGGGAATGCATCATAGTCCTCCACCGAACGAATGCAGGCAAGGCGTTCGAATTTCCCTACCAAGTGGTCAAAATCACTTTTGACGAAATGAGACGCTACCGAGTTGCAAACCTGCCCACAGGGTGCTGCTGGGGCGCGAACAAAGTCCTGTCCCTCAGGGTTGCACGGGTAAGTAAAAGCGAACGGCCACCGATGTCTCAACTCAATCCCCGACTTCCATCCGAGGCAGCCCCTGCTGCACCCGAATGGAGGGGTGTGAGAACGGCCAATCATCTTAAAAGCAATCAACTACAATCTCCGAAGGGGAGAGGGATAGCTGAACTTTTCCCCCAGTCCCCCAAAACACAAACACAGAGCCACATCCAGGGAAAGAGAGAAGAAATAATCTACGCCTTTGTGGTAAAAATCATCTGGTGGCAACAGTTATGTTAACCGAAGATGCGCACGCGTACACAATCACCAAACAGATATTCACAAACAATTAAAAAGGCACGCATAGAAGTACACCGTGAACCCTCAAATTATTACAAAAGACATGCCCGACTCCAAAACCGAAGCGCTGAAGTTTAAACGGGTAAGAAAATGGACCGATGGGCAGAATTAAAAAGAGGAGGGAAGGATGTTTATTCTCTTCACTTACCCAAGATCTGGAGGTATCCCTTCATCCCTCCATCCCTCTCTCTCTCTCTCTTTTTTCTGGTAAATTAACCCTTGCATTATCTATCAGCTGCGTGTGTCTGTCTGTGTGCATAGGAGTGCGTGTTGTCTGTTTGTTCGTGGTTGTAATATCTGACCTAATTCTGAGAGCCAGGACAAGGAATTTTTTTTTTTTGGATGACTAAAATATTCCCACACTTCAGTGTGGGAAATAACCAGCTATTTTAAGGTGCTGCCAAGAAACATTTCTGACATGTAAATCCTCTGAGAAAGAGGATCAGAAAAGTAGTAACTTCAAAACAGCCCAACTAAAAACATTACTCAAAATGATGTGTACCCTCTTCCAATTTCTAAATCTCCTCTGACAAACTGACAGCATATCTGAAGTCCTTAATGCTCTCTCAGTGCACCTATGTTTTCCTTTGTGTGTGCAGTCCAGAGAGACAGAGGGGAAGAAGGGTGCCATTCAGGTTGGGGGGGTCAGTTGTTGGCACCAAGAGGCGATGCCAGGAAAGGTACCCACCTGATGAAGTCCCCGTTGGGGTCGGTGCGCCGGCCGAAGCCCACGGGGCAGTAGCAGTGGAAAAACTGCTGGAAAAATGAACTGCAGGACAGCCACATCCAGCTGCCTGCGTTCACGCTCCAGTCTGCATCTAGAAGCAACTCCTCAAAGACCTGCGGCAGCACAAAGGCAACACATCATCCACATGTTCGTTTTAAACTTGATGCAGAGGTTTCTCAAAGTTATGCCGGCCCCTCTCTAGAGGACAACAGGGCAGGTTTTGGGTCCGAGTCGCCCCTCCCAACCATCGCAGGGGTGTCCTCGATCCGAGGCTGGTCTGAACTGATTTTCTGCCCAAATGATCCTGTGGTATGACGGGTTTACTGACATAATCCTAATGATCAGAGCGATGGAAAATCATGTAGTGTGCACCAAGCCTTAGGGAATATAATGCAAATTCTGATGGCCATGCTGGAAGTCATAACTTCTAGGCTCCAGGGGAGACTGTGAGAAATGATACATGCTTTTGCTTCATTCAGCATTGGCAAAATGACGCTGAATGGCCTGAGCATCTGGGACTGATGCTGTCTGGCAGTGTCATCTTTGCCTCCACTATGTCTCCTCGTCTCCCCTTCAAACTCTGCTTTAGTTCCATCTTCTCCTTCATACCTTACACCCATGCAATTTTCCGCTGCTACAAACAAGCAAGAAATCCATTCCAGAACAAATCTGGCAACGGGGTACGCGACAATGACTTGATAAAACTAATTAAAATGACAAGAAATGGATATGGAGGCGTCCTCCATATCAATATTAAAATTTTAATTTAGAACGTCTACAATTCTGTTACGATACGAACAAAAGCTCCAGAGAAGCTCCTGAATTGACCTCGAGACTGTTCTGTCAACATCAACCCCAAACTGAGATATCATACACCGCCCCCCGTGTTGTAAATTCCTGCATCCTCACCTTCATCCCTTCCTCCCAGCTGATCCACAGGTCCCCTCTGGTGAGGAAGCAGGCCACTGCGTGCCTGGCCAGGTGATGGATCCAGCCCTCCTGCCTCAGCTGAGTCATGATGGCGTCTATCCAGGGAAAGCCTGTCTTAGCCTCAGCCCACTTGGCAAGAGCTTCGGGATTTTTGTCCCAAGGGATGCGGACGCAAATGGGGTTACCCTCCATCTTGTCAAAGCGTGGGTTGTTGGTCGCCGCGGTGTAGAAGAACTCGCGCCACAGTAACTGGCCGTAAAGGGAGAGCGGAGGGGAGCTGTTCTTTTTCACCTGGATGCAAAAATACAACAACATATTATTCCAAAAGGACAGTGATGCAGGTGCAAGATGTTGGTATTTCAAGATAAGATAATCATAAAAAATTTGGTTTGTAGCAGGTAGATTTTGTAACCATATGCAATGGAAGTGATTTTGATTCATCATTCTCTCTTTTTTTTTCCTTTATCCTTTTGAAAGAAAGAAGCGGGATAGTTTAATAGGACCTTTGGGACTATCAGCAGTGGGGACTTGTCTTGACAAAATCAAAAAAGGCTCTTGACTTGGAATGACTTGAAATCTTCCCCCAAAGATTTGAAATGATGTTATAAAACAGTGCGTAGTGCATCAACTCTTTACTCTCCTGACAACAGACATACACTGGCCAATCGTGCCGTGTGAGCAGGAGGAAAAGGCGCGTTTTAGAGTGCATATCAGCGGACAGAGTTAAATACTGGGACACACTGGGCCTTGAAGCACAGACAGCAGTGTTAGACCTTATTTGCAAACAGAACTGGCAGGTGCCGAGAGTTTCATTCTCTGGAGCAACCAAAACTAAAATGCGCTATGCAGGCATTTAACTTTTCCACGTATCCAGTTAATATGAAGTAGTTTACCAATACTGGCGGCATCAACGCAACCTTCGACAGCAAAATATATAAAGAACCACTGCGTACTGCCAAAGTCCTCGCAGCCATTCTACCCTGTTTTACATCACCCCATAGGCCGTGTGTAAAATACGCTGGTCCCGGACTCGTTAATTACCCTCTAACACCCACTGAAAATCTCAGGGCCCTCCAAGCGGACCTGCTATTTTGGTTCATGGAAGCGCAGCGGCACAAAGTGTAAAAGGGCCCGGGTGTTGTATATCAGCAGCTCATCAATCCTGTGTGTCATCGCCTCCTCCTCCCTTTTAGCAAAAGGTAGCATTTCACGTTGTGTCCTTGAGAGATGCATTACGGTGCAAATGCTGTTGCGTCACATTTTTAAGGTGTGATGTGACCATTTATGACGCGAGATAGAGCGGAAATAAAACTGAAACGGCACTTCTCAAATCGGATGATGCAGATTTATCAACATATCGGTCCTCCCCGATTGTTGCAATAAATTTAGCGCGCTGCAATACAAGTCTACAGGCAAAAGCTTCACTCCAAGTGAGCTACAATGGAGGAGTTGTGAGCTTACCTTGCGGTAGAGGTCAGTGAGCTTGAAGTAGAAAAGGCGACAGGAGAGGCAGCCAAAGCGAAGGTAGGGGCTGAGGCCTGTTGGGCTGGCCAGCAGCGAGTTGGCGTTCATTCTGGGGCGCTCAAAATTAGCCACCCATGCCTGGGGAGGAAAAAAAACAAAAAGAAAAGGAGAGAGAGAGAGAGAGAGAGAGAGAGAGAGATGGTAAATTGGTGAATAAACGAGCTGCATGATACAATTTAATAAAATGTTGTCATTTAAAGAATATGATTAAAATATATGTCAGTAATAGAATAAATCTGATTAGTTTCTGAATGCAGTCATATAATATTGACTTTTTATTAAATGCTGGATCAACTAATTACTGTCCATTATTCTGTAAAACCAGCTTTGATGTTTGTTTTTTTTTAATTTGTGTCTGAAAGAATTATTCACTTGAAGATCTACATTATCCCACAATTTTCTCAAACTTTTTCTGAAACTGTGCATAAACCTCAAAACAATGAAAAAAATGTGCCCAAAAGATTGTTTTTGATGCATTTAAGTGTAGAATTTTGTAGCCTCAAAGCAGCCTGAATGCCATTTCTGAGGGTTTAACACCCCGGGAGAAAATACATCAAATTTAAACTACAACCATCATGAGTACTTTTTCTGAAGAAGCAGTGTATGGAGGTGCAGTACTGACTTTTCTCTCCAGGTGGCGCTCTATCCTGGTCAGCGCCTCGGTCTCTCCCCCTGGCCACACTGCTGTGGGTAGGCCCTCGGTGTCGAAGCCTGGAAACACTCGTATGAATCACCCTCCTGGTACAACAGTGCCGTGCTGGCGTGTGGGATGGCTCAACAATCCTTCGGTTATGTCATGTGCGCTCAACTCAAATCTCACACGACACGCATCTTCCTCCAGCCAATCCACTTAACTAGTTTTTGCTGGAAAAACGCTCACAATGCAACAGTCCACCGTCGACAGGTGTGTTACACTGCACCTTTTAGCGACGGTGCAAACGGATGATGGTTCGAAAGGGAAGTGGGCCACTGAGTGAGGGCGAAAAGTGACTTTGGACCCTAACTCCTGGCAACGCAGGTATACGACAACCTGGTGGGTCATGTTGCACCACCACCCGTGGCAGTTCTGAGAAAGGACGGTAAAGCTATACTCAACATCGTCTGTGAGAACAAGTATTACTCATTTACTTATTTGGAGTCCAAGAGCGGAGTCTAAATAGATGAGTCCACCAATCGGAGGAAGCCAGTCTTTTCAGCTGAGCTTTACAGAGTGTCGGTGCTGTTCAAAGTTTTCATGGATGAAGGTCTAAAGACTGAAATGTCATGATTTAAACCAGTAGAAATGACTGATGGAGAATCAAATTATTTGGTCTCCTTCAGGTAAAGAGTTTTTGATCCTACTGATCCTACAACAGCAAATGTGCTTTTTTTGAAATTTAATCGCAGGCCGGGTTGTGTTCAGAGGCGACTTTTTTTTTTTTGGAATGAATGATGAGCTACATTTATTGAAGGGAAAATGCTCGACCGTCGCACCGGAGACCGGGGTTTGCACCCACCATCCCGTCTGTGGTTAGGTTAAGGCAACAAAAGCACTTTGGTCAAGTTTAGGGAAAGATCGTGGTGTTGGTTCAACATAAGGAAAACACGTCAGCCTCAATGTGTCAATGTGAACTTTTCCTAGTGGTCACTACAGATGAATATTGTACTAAAAAGATCGTTGTCTGTCACCATTTTGCTGACAGTACGCTGGTCAGTATAAACGTACCTAAGTATTAACGTGCTCGCCAGATACTTAAATTAACAACATATCCTCATTATGTTAATAGACAACGTAAATGCGGTCGCAGTTACAAGTCCTAAGTAACAAAATTAAGTACCGAAAACTACACAAACCTGGTCTAGCAATTAATGAATTACAAATCTACTGAACTCTACACTTCTATTTAAGGCTAATGCCTTGAATATCTTATTTATTAGGGAAGTAGGTGCACAGGTGTAAGAAGCAGATGGCTACGGTGAAGCCAATTGTGTGACTGCGCTGCAACCTTCTGTGAATGGAAACTAGAAATCTGGATAGAAACTCAGATCCAGTGAGCCTGTCACCTGCTTAATCCAATAGTGAGGGTTTAGAGGAGATTCTCCTTTAATTAGAAAAACTGGATCGACAGTTTAAGGAGGGTTAGTGAGTGTACAGTGTTAATGAGGGAAGGGATTTTTATTTTGTTTGAGTCTTAAATCAAATCACAATCTTTTTTAAAATTAGGTCAGATTTTAGTCACCACATGATTCACTCTTCTTAGTTATAATCTTGCTCTCATCTTTAAATGACACATTATAATTTCAGTTAAAGTTCACTTCTTTCTCACTCCTCAATTTTAGATAAAATGCAATCAATGACATTTTAGTCAAATTTAGTCAAAATTTAAATCAGATGAGAAAAAAGAAATTATTTAGAAGAAACGTTTGGCTCAAAGTACAGGCCGTATATTTTTTCTGGAGAATATGTTTGAAAAGTGGGGGGTTTATTTCACTTGAGGACTAGATTACTACACATTTACAACATCAGATATTGTTTTTGAATCTAGGAGGCTGGTGGTGTAAAACCGGTCCCCACAGAGTGTTGCATTTTATTGGTTGCTTGTAGCCTCAATGGTGCTAAGCTACTAAAGGCATATTTCTATATTTTGTTGCTATAGGGGTTGGTCTGAGGGAAGGTGTGCTCCCCGATCGCTGCCAACTTGCCCACATTTTCTTGTAAAGGTGTGTAAACTCTGTCCAGGTCTGCACTTGTCTAAGTCCAGGGGTGTGCATTTGTTTTCTCACCTAGCTCCTCCAGGGACGGGACCCCGTACTTGTCTCCATGGTCCTCAGAGATGGGGGTGACACAGCGACCCATCAGGGTGTCTGACAGGGTCTCCACGGGCATCTCAGGAGGATCCAGTCGACTGATCAGGGTCTGGAAACGCTTGTAGGTGAGAGGAGGCTGCCCGCCATTCAGCTCTATGATCCTGGAGAGGGGCAGAGACAGGGATCAGGGATTGGTCACGTTTTAATCTAAAAATCAAACAGAAATGTCTGGCTAATCCACACCAGTGGTTACGGCCTTGTTTTCCCTCGTCTTCAGTTCTGTTATTAAAATCTAGCTAAAGACAAGTGAATTACCCTTTTCACAACACTTCGGCACGTCGCAGCAGGAAAAGCAACTGCCTTCCATTCAGGCAAGAACCCCTTACTGGAGCTGAGCCACTGCTATTTCAATTTGTTTTACCTGCGCTTTCCCTGCTATGACAAGTCAAACTGTGTGATGTGAGAAAGGCCCGTCCGTAGTCCCAAAACCTGCCAATCGGAAGACGTCATCATAAAATAAGTTACGCGTATAAATAAGGATCACTTAAACTGTTTAACCCCGGCCATCTAGCAGCTGTCCCCGTTCTGTTACACAGGTGACACCGGAGGATTTGCTCCTGCTTTGCTCTGCATGGACTCAAGATGGCGCTGCTGACTGCAGTGGGACCCGGGTCCGGCAGGGAGCCTGGCCTCTCCTGCCTCTCGGCTCACACAGTTAACAGTGCAGTCTAAGTACAGGTTCACTTCAACACACGTAAGTCTTACACGTGAGGTGAAGTGGACAGCTCGTGAGCTTTCAGTGCAAACATACAGGAACACACAGTACCGCTACCGCTACCGCTACCAAGACAGTGATAGCCATGGGCTTGGAATCAGATTGAAGAGGCAACTGGTATCAGCCCTGAAATCCCTGATCAAAGCATTTATGGTTTTTAGACACAACAAACATGAAACATTTCAACCTAGAAAACTTTGTATCTTCTCACTAGCATGTTGGTTGATATCCTTATGAAGTGAATAGAAAATAATACTGAGGCCTTGAGTTAAGATGAACCACCATCTGGCCGCAGGACAGTTCACCCACGACAACAATCCAACATCACGCACTGTCTGTCTTTACGACTGCGTTTGTGTGTGTGTGTGTGTGTGTGTGTTAGTCTCTTCCTCTCACTTGTCCAGGTCGTAGAGGGTGTGCGATATCTTGACGATGACCTCCACCCCTGCCTCCATGGCCAGCTTCTTGATGGCAGCGTCTCGCTCCTTCCCGAAAGGCTCCGAGTCGTACTCGAAGGTCAGCCGGGAGATCTTCCATTCCTGAGGCGGAGACAGAGAGAAAGACGGTTTGCCCGTCAAAACTTCCCAGAGCCCAAGACTGACGTGTTCAGATTGCTCGTTTGCTCTGACAAAAAACTAAATTAAAAAAACCCCAATTTATAGAAATTTTTATGAAACAGCAAACCCCATTGTTAGAGAAGCTGGGACCAGCAACTCTTTGGTATTCTTGGCTCAAATGACTTCGTTTAACTGACATGATCAGAGCTGTTGTTGATTTTCAGTGGATGCTGACCTTAAAGAGCCGTGGGAACACATTGGCTGGTTGGCCCCTGATGACAAAAAGGCGGGAGTTGAGCTTCCGAAGGTTGGCGTCCAGGTCCTCCAAACACTGGAGGAGAAACCTGAAGAGAGAAGGCGGGGAGGAGGAAGACAGAGAAAGAAGACAACAAGATGTATAACTGATCTTCTGAATTTACTCTGGAGTCGTGAAGCACACACGGATTTTTCCCTGAGTTTTGTTAAGCATACTCAGCGAAATTTAACGTTTGATCTCTGTCTCTCAGTCTTTTGTTAAATCCTTACACAGATCCTTCACGTCGCTGCATGTTTCTTCTGCAGGTGTTTGTTTTACTATTGTTTTCTGGGCTCAGGGGATAAGTCCCCTGCCTGGTGTAAGAGCTGTAAAAGCTTCGACAAGAATCAAATGAAATGGATGTACATTGAACTCTTAAGCGTACGGCACATTAGCATCTCTACTAGTGAAAACCCTTAATATGTGCTCAACAAATGTGACTCGTCTTTGAATGTGGACATGAAACAGACACAGAGGATCATGTCCTTTACATTTTTTTCCCTTTTTTTGTTAATATAAACAGTGGCTGAGTATGTGTTCAGACACTCAGGGAGAGTTTCAGGGTTTTTGGCCGAAGGCCGTTTGTGATGCACATTTCCGTCTGTTCTCATAAATCACTGCTTCTGGTCAGGAATTAATTAATTTATTTTTTTAATAACGCTGACAAATGTTGCAGGCAGCAACCCCTGACTTCTCCGTTTGGCCGCGCAGTGCCATGTTTTTACTGCTTCTGCTTACACTACTTGAATTCGCTTTTGTGTTCCACGATACGTCGCCTTAAAGTTCTCTCTTTCAAAATTTGCGTGCAAGGCTTTTAACCGAGACCAGACATTCTGCCCGGATCAGTTCCATTATAGCTTCTTTATCCGGGTTCCCAGCACATTTGTAAAATTCATAGAGATTATTTCCCCCTATAATGCACTATACAATCTACGTTCATGTGACTAAGGGCAATTATAACCAAACTAGTCACATAAAGAAAACTGCACGTTTGCATTTATGAAACCCAAAATAATAAATCATTTACCTTACACCGTTAGACTGGCTAAAAGCTGTAACTGTCATTAACTGAATAAAAACTGTAATAATAAACACCTGAATGATGTGTGGCTGACACTGGGAATTCTAGGTGGTTAAGTGCGTTGCTCAGGAAGGTACAACAAAAGGTGCTTTCCCTCTGCAGTAAAATGCTGAGGGAAAGCAACACTTCTCCCTCATTTGTCCACATTTTTCATCTGAGGAACAAACTTTTGCTCCTTTCCTATCATAAAGGAATGTTTAGTTGTTAAATAAGGACGGCAGGCTGCCTAGCATTATATCCAAATTCCCTACCGTCACTAATAAACTGTGTTTGGGTAAAGGAGTGTGTGAGTGAGTATGTGCTTGTTCAACTTGAGGAAATTTAGATCTATATGGTTGAAGCAGGGTGACTGACAATTCCGACTCACTGGAGAATGAGGCATCGCCAGAACAGCTAGAATACAAAGTTTTTATTTTTCAGTTTTAACTCGTATTATTTTAGACTGTGTTATTGCATTTCATCGTATTAATTGCGCGCTTTGAATTTGTTTATTGTCTAAAATGCTTTAAAATGTACTTTACTTAAACCTGCAATAACTGATTTGTGGCCACCTGGGGGCAGCAAAAACAAGCTGTTAACACAACACTGCCGTATCAATCACTGTTTTAGTTGACGTGATGAACGTGGCAAACAATTCCTTCGGAGTTGTGTATCCGGCCACCTGATTCAATATTCCCTCACTTTCAACTCGGTTACTGATCTTTTCACTGAAAATGGCTGCCTGCTGTGGCCAAAAACGATGCTATGAGGGGGATGAGAGTCAACAAAAACAGTGAGGTCGCGGGACGGACAGCTTATCAATGAAACTGGCTATAAAGTTCCATAAATGTCAAGAGAAAAAAAAAAAAAAAAAAGGTTATAGACGCTTTAAGTACAGAATCTAATTTCTTCCACACCAGCAGGATATAATCAACACAGTCAGAGCGCACAGGGTCAAAGCTGTTAAAATCCTTTTTTCAATCACCCAGTAGATTTCCGTCACATGCATCTGCATGTTATCATGGTCAAACTGTTGAGCACCAGCAGTCTAGACCGTGCTTCGGTTCGTCGCGCCTGACCCGCAGTCCTGATCATTAGCGGGACCCGGCGGGATGACAGAGTGAGCAGACAGTCGGCGAGCCGAGCGGACGCCCGGGCAGCCACACGATGCTCTGCTCAGTTCTGCTCCCTTCTGTCTGACCCTGTCGGCCTCACCATTAAACCAGAGGAGGGCTACTCACAGGCAAAGCTCCGTTTGCTCTCAATCCGCGCACAGACGGGCAGAGCTGGGCTGCAAGGTTGCACACACTTGAGGCACGTGCCTGCTTATGCATGAGCTAGACAGAGTTATGAAGCCTGTGCAGGAGCTTCCATGCCATCTGGGTTGATCTTTTTGTCCACTCAAGGCTTCTCAACAATTTTCAAATGCTCGAAATGCAAACTTTAAATTAGTTTTTTAACTTAAAAAAACAAGCCCTGCAGCAATCAGACCTTATGGCAGGCACACATTTGGTCAACAGGAGAAACTACCGATGAATTAATGAGTTCTGAACCACACAAATAAAAAGGGAAATTGAATAATTTTGAGTCATTTTGAGTCATTTTGTGCAGAGGTGAGCCTAAGTTATTACGTGATGATACAAAAATGGATTTGTGGTTACACTGCTGCATGTCTTTGCACATACTAAACACCTTAGGTGACACAGAATGCACAGAAACCCCTCGATCTGCCTCTTTATTTGAATTGTGGTCAATCCAATAAGCTCTAGTGCCACATTTAAACATTCTTAAAACTACTATTAGCCAAGAGCGGGAAAAAAAAAAAAGCTAAATATTTGTTCCATATTTCAATAGATTGTTAAAGTTAAGATATTTTCTGTAACTTTTTATCTTAATAAAATGTTTATTCTACCTTATTTTAATTTTATTTTTTGCCTAAAACTCTAAGAAATATCGAAATCAGTCTTAAAAAAAGACACCGTGTGTAAATACCATTTAAATACAGAATGTAAACTCCTCAGGTCATTAAAACGCCAGAAATCCCACTAACAACATTAAGGTCACAACCTCAGTGTCCTCAATGTCAGCTACAGCCCTGAACTGAGCAAAAGAGGTGATCAGAGAAACATTCTTCATGTGAAAAGGAAACGTTAGTGAAGCTGTTTTTCTGAAAACGTCATCCAACACCATGGAATCAGTGATCGCTCCGCAAAAGCAAAATAAGCAGACGTTCGCTCGCACTCTCACGAACAGATAGTCCATACGTGTATCTTATCTCCGCTGCCCTCCTTCTATCCCGGTGGACAAAGAGCAATAAAATAATAGAGATGCTCAACAAATCATATGGGCGACATGCTATCAGCAGTGACAGACACACGTGAGCATGCACATGCAGCGGATAAGCATGTATGCCCACGTCCGCTCGCGCAAATCTTTCTGTGCGCATGTGTGTGTCCCCATGCACACGAGCACGAGCCAACGTGTGACGTGTGTGTGTGTGTGTGTGAGTGCCTGCGTGCACCCCCCCGAGAAAGCCTGAATGTTCCTCTGTGTTTTTGTCTTTTGTGTTGCTGGGTTAGCCACTTCCTCCTGATGTTTCTGGCTGCCTGCCCGTTTGTGTGTAAGTGTGCGGGTTGGTTGCCTTGTCATATATCAGTCCTTATATAACTGTTCTGGCCTACATCTGTCTGAACACGCACGCACACACACACACACACACACACACACACACACACACACACGCACGCACACACGCACGCACACACGCACACACAGCTTTAGCCCAGTAACCTCGTTCCCGGACACACGTGCACGTGCACACATTTGGTTCGCTCTAACTTTCTTTGGCTCCCTCTCTCTCTCAGTCGGAGTAGAGAGAGGAAAATAACAGGGAGTAAATGAGAAGCAGTGAAACCTTTTACAAAAAGAAAAAATTTGATTTCTGACTTCTATGTGTGAAAACCCTCTAAAGTCAACTTTGATGCCGTTTTGCTTTTTCATGGAAAGTTTTTGTGATTTAACTCTTATTTCCCACCAAACCTTTTATCACAACCACAGGACAAATCCACAGACAACTGCAAACGGCAGCTTTGAAGGGGTCCATTTCATATCCACCTGCATAGTTAATAGCCGTCTATAGAATCAACTGTAAACTCACGATTTGACTCTACTCCTTATGGTAGAGGTGGTGCGTTGCAGCTGGATATCCCATGAGGCTGACACATATATGGTGGGAGTCTGCATTTGATCTGGACTCAGTATCAGTTTGCTTATCAAAGCCGTTTGCATTCAGCTTCCATGGTGATCAACCAAAGCCAGGCTCGGACTACAGGGGCTTTGGGCTTATTTATCCCCGAATCAACCCTCCCGACAGTCGGGAGGAGAAATCTGGCCTGGGACCTTGATTGGTACCAATGTTTGGCCCAGGTTTATCTGCTGATGTGAGGCATTTACAGGTCCAGTCTGCTGAACTGCTCACAGACTCGTCAGGGCCACCTCGATAATATCAAACATGTTTGAGAGTTTGGAGTTATAATCTGGATGATTACCAATTTGATAAGGGCAGTCCTGGAGCAGCCGATGGTGTTGCCAAGCAACGGTAAACATTATAGCCCTCGAGGCTAAGGTTAGCTAGCATGCTACTGTTGACAGATATTAAAACTGACAGTAAAAATCTCACCTCCAGTTCTCGCTGAAGAGTAGACAACCTGTGTTGGCTGAATCTCCCCAACCATTTTCTCATCTATACTCATTTAGCCTTCTGCTTTTGTTTTGTCCTCGCTGCAAAGTATTGCTAATGTCACATCAAGTTGTTGCACCACAGTCTCCATTTTGTTTACATCTGCTTCCCGATGAGATCACGTGAGGCGGTGCACTGCTCCGCGATTACGCCCTCTGGCTCAATAAATCTTAATAACATTCTTGTAGTGTGTGATGCGCTGTTATTTTCAAATCTTGTACTTTGTGCATGTTTGAGATTAGAGAAAAGATCGTCTGTGAAGTTTCTCCTTATGTGTGTGATGCAGCCCGGTTTCTAAATTGGTTGGGATTTTTAAAACTGCTGTAGTCTAAGTCCGGCTTAAAGTTAAACGTAAGTGCAACTCAAAGATTTGACTGGGATGTGTACTTGTTGTTGGCAGACAGTTTTGAGTGGTAGCCTTATTAAAGTTCACAACCTCAAAATGGAATGAGCAGTGTAATATAATCATATTATATATAATCTATGAAATGTTAATTAAATCTGACACATTAGAGTAACAGGTGTAATCTACTTGCTTTGCATTTTTCAGGAGCTACTTGCTCCAAAAAACTGGGAACCCAAATTTTGAACTAACAGCTTAAATTAATGATATACAGCAATATGCATGAACGTTTAACTGGGAGACTTCGCTAGTCTCCTTAAACTATTAAAATACACCTACCGCTCTGGGTCTTAGAGTGATGTTGCAGGGCTAGGTTTGTATACTGTCTGGCAAAATACAGTATACCACATGCTGTCTATAACAGGCCTCCATTGAAGAGTTGAGTACTAGTCTGTCAACCTGCGCTAAAAGCACCAAGGTAAAGTCCCAAGAAAATCTGGGAAATAAAGCAGAAGCGGCCGGGCAAGGCTGAGATACAACGGGCGCCGTTGTAATTTTTGGAATTCCCTGAGTGTTGCAGACTGATAAAATCTAAAAGGAGAATCTGAGGAAAGGTTTTTCATTTTGGTTCAAAGAAATATGCTGGTCGACTTCAAGGCATCCAGGCTGAAATTCCAGACCAGTTGAAAATTTTTTGGCAGAGAAAATGAATGAATGGAAGATGTTTTTATTCCCATTCGGTCGAGTTACTCGGTGGCCAAACTTTAGCGGCCTGTGTGAACTACGAAGCTGTCTGGGAAAAAAGGCAACAAGAGTCAACTTCACCGCTAACGAGGAAGAATCCAGTTTTCCTAAATGTCTGTATGGTTTATTGTGGTTATGTGCATTTGTCGGACTTTGGGTTCAATATATGTTTCTGATTTAGACATCAGAAGTGGTTCCTGTTCCGCTTGTTGTTCTTCTATTTTCTTTGAGAAGTGATATATCTACATTATCTACCAATATCTCATATCGACCATATATGTAGCTAATAATAGTAGTCTTTTGTTAATATTACTGCTTTCAAAACCACACATCCTCCACTTTGGCCTCTGTGGAAGTAGAAACTGTGTCAGATCAGTGCTTTTATAAATCAAATAACAGAGGCGGAGTGTAATTCACATTGTCACACAGAGCTCAGATGAGTGCGCTTCATTTCTAGCTTTAATCAATCCACTGGAGACCACTAAAATCTTGCATTAAAGTCTTTGCCTAACAGTTCTGGAGTTGTACATGACAGAGTCAGATCTAGTATTATATCAAGTACCATGAGTGTTAAGACTTCACTGTGTTATCCACAACAAACAAGCTGAGATGGCACCCCTTTTTTATTGCCAAATAAACTTTTCAAACCATTTTTCTGCAGTTTTATCAGCTGTCAAACCATGGAATGAAATCAAACTTCAATGTGCAAAAGCCAAAAAAAACTATCACTTTACATGTGTCAGAAAAAAAAAAAAAAAGACTAAATCAAAATGTACAGTGGAGTAGTTTTAGATCTTCAAGGTGGTGGCGATGTACTAAAATAGGCAGTAAAAACCAAGTGTTTGCCAAGCCTGCATTCTTCTGCAGTCAAGTTCATTAACTTAACTGCTGCAAAGTAATCGCTGCAAGGATAGAAGCTCGAATTCGCATGAATTCAACACTGAATGACAACTAACTGCTCAGAGGAAGCATCATTTAGAGACTAAGGGCACTGAACAAATTTCAGACTTTCTAAGACTCAGCCTTGCTCTCTCCGCTGCAAGCAGAGCATGTTATGGTGCTTCTCTAAAGGACAGGACAGTTGATAACCTTGGTCACTATTAGAGAAACATCTGATGACGCGTTACCTCCGACCTTGCGTATTTGAGCAGATAATCAATGACGACTTGCTTTCGTTTCAAACAGATTTATGGTACGGTGTCCATTTCTCTTTGCCTGCATCTCCAGTGTTTTCCATCATGTATCCGTTGGGTAACAGGCCACACGGGAAAGCCTCCCCACAAATAGGTCAGGATCACATAACCGCTCAAAAGTTTCATGCACTGACACACTAACCTACATCTCTTGCAGACTATTCTCACATTTTCCTCTTGATGGAAAAACAATTGATTTATTTGGAAATTAAGAGTTTTTGGAAAAAGATTTAACGTGTTGACACAGAACTGTCCAGTTTTCAGTCCTGAGGGATCCTATTATTATATCCACAGATCTATAGTGAATTTTGGTCAGAAAACAACTGACTACACATCCTGAATATGTAGGAAATGTGAGCAAGATACTGCCAACAGAAAGAGAAAACAAAGGGAAAATGGAAGAAAGATAGGGAAGGTAAACATGGCTCTATTCTCCCCTCTAAGGCCTGATGAGTTTACGGAAATAGAAAGTTGAAGTCGAAACAAAACCGAGGCCAAAATTAAACGAAGGGTCCTACCAACTTAAACAAAACAAGAAACGAATGTGTTCTTCAATAAACGGGCGGAAGAGACAACACTAAAGCAAGAAGAAAAATCAGTTTAGGTCTATTTTCTTCTTACTTCAGAGAGAAGATATTAGTAAGGGTTATAGGTTATAGTAAGATAAAGAAATAGACCTTATTTTCTGTCACGTATGCTGAACGTATGTTTTCCAACATGGCCTTAACAGTTTTTGTTTTTTAAAATCATCTTTGACCTTCACATAGGATGCATCAATAAGAAGTGCATCAAGAATACATAATGCAAACAAGTACTTACATCTGCATTATTTACAGACATGTAATTTATGACAAACCTGTAAGAGTGTGGCGTTAAATTCAGGGGGGGTTGAAATTTGGGATTTCTGTCACGACATATGTACGCCTGGCTTACCAACTGAACCTAACTAAAATAATGCAGCACTTAAAAGACTCATAGAGTGATTAAAATGGATAGTTTGTTTACATTTACTGAAGCGACTGACTGACTGACCTACACTCACACCAGCTGTTGGTGAAAATGGGGAAAATACAGCAACCTGGTCGTAGAGTTGGGGCTTCCAACACTGACAAAAATCAAACTTGATGCTACCCTTTATCCAAACACTGGGTAATGATATTGTGATTTTAAGTTTACATTTTACTGAAGTTACCTTATCTTAATGAAGATGTCGCTTTTGAATCTTTTCCTGGTCTAATATGCCCAATATTTATAGCCGCAAGGTGGAAACTAGAGCTGGAGCACTAAATCCAGGCCGATTTTATTTCCTGGGTTTCAGACCCACAAGGAAAGCAATAAGACCTGAGGACATCATTTGCAGTAACTGAGGAATTGGTATTATAATATCTGTGAGAGGGACCAAGGATCAAAAACGCCAGTAAAAAGCAGTAAAGATATCCGTCGTAGATACGGTGGGTTTTATGTTTGTCCTGTTTGCACAGTACTGAACATTGGATCGAATAAATCACTAACTAGCTTTCTGGTGACTGTAAAAGTTGGTTACTCTTTAGTGGTTTCCCATTCATAAGATCGGAATAGTCCCTGGAGCATTTTAATCCCAGCAAAACAGACGTACGAGACATTTCAAGTCCTACTTTCAGGTAAAAATAACATAGCTAATTGGATGATGGTCTGCCATAGATAGACCTGCAGGTGTCAGTACAGCTGGGGCCTGTTGGCTATTAGTGCTGCAGACATCTGTTTGGTCTATCTCAACTGCTCCGTGTGTCTGTATATGGGACTCATCCCCTAACTTTCTAAATCATTTTAAAATGCAGTTTCCTTGCAGTGTGTATAACACATCTGTGCTCGAGCTTGTGCACAGATCAGTGACCTCAGTTTTGTTTGATTTGTCTTGATCTAACCTCAGTGTCTCATCGTGTGACTTGTCATGCAGCTATTTAGCCTCTGAGGGGGAAACAAAAAAAATGGGTTGTTGTAGCCTTGAGTCCGACAGCAGTATGTGTGTTGTACGTCACAGCCTTAACCCTGACAAGTGAACCACATTCCGCGATTTTCTTCCAATTTCAAATCAAAAAATGTCAAATAAGATGCCTACTTTTTTCCCCTCAGGGGAGAAAGCAATCAGACTCAGCGCCTAACCGACATAAACTTCACGCTTTACATTACATTAAATACATTTTTTTCTTATGCAAAGAGCAATAAAAAAAATTAAAAAAATAAAAATAAAAATATGAATCATGTTGTTTTGTCCTTCCTAA
The DNA here is from genome assembly GCF_016859285.1 of Xiphias gladius. Lineage (NCBI taxonomy): Eukaryota > Metazoa > Chordata > Actinopteri > Istiophoriformes > Xiphiidae > Xiphias > Xiphias gladius. Next base: position 27,446,980 of record NC_053417.1, on the reverse strand, counting down.
GAGCCAGTGGATTACTTCAAATTTCAGATTTTAACCTCCTCAGCCCTACCTGGTCCCACCTGTAAAGTGCAATGAAACTCCTGTTGTTAAGACAGGTACTGCTCAACTAGAAAGAACTTTTAAATTCTACCGAAGGTCTGAGAGTTAAGACAGACTCCAAATGCGTCACGTGAGGGTGCCGAGAAAATCATGCAAAAGACAGCGGGGCTTCAATTTGATGTGATGGTGCAGGTGTCAAAGTACGCCAACTTAGGCTTTAATGTTTGACTCAAACTACTCCGATCAGCCACGGCATTAAAACCGGTAACCGGTTTTAATGTTGAGGCTGATCAGTGTAAGTACGGCATAAGCATTGGACTGGATATGTTTGATACGGTGTTGTCATGCATCTGGTGTAAAGCAGCTTATAAAATACTGGCAATGCTTTATCTTACAGGTCCATAATTTGCTAATTATTTCCTTGGAGGTTTCCTATGAAAGACGGATAGAGATAGAAGATAGAGACAAAGCTCAAAGACTGGTATTTTAGCAAGAGTTTATTTAATTGTGTTGAGTTCATGTTGTTGTCCACAGTAGAGCTGCATCAGTTAATCATCAACTGTTCTGATAATTGATTCATCGTCTATCAACCAAAAACGTATCATATTTGCTGGTTCCAGCTTCTCATATTCCTCTGAATATGAATAACCGAATTTCTATTATTAACTATTTTCTGACATTTTACAGATGAAATGATGAACCGATGAATCAAGAAAAATAATCTGCAGCCGAAGAAACAACGAAAATAATCATTAGTTGCAGCCTTAGTCCAAGGCAACTGATGATTGCCCATCCACACTCAACGGGAAAAAGAGCAAGATGTCAAAAATTGAAAGTGCAACCCTCCAATATTATTTAGAAAGTACGTTCAGAGAGCTGCAGTGCAAATTCTTAGGGTTTTATTTCAAGAATAATTTTCTTGAAAGAAGTGCTGTGAGACTAATGATTGCAAAACAAAAACCTACAGATCAATTTAAATCCAATTATGTAAAATGTTCAGCTGGAATCCATCTGAGAAAATACAGAAGAAAAATATGGACCTGTAAAATAAAGTGTTACCACCCTCCCTCATTCTCCAACCCGTTTCTGGTGACACTGATGACCAGCTAGCTCAGACAGAATACTTGTGAAGGAAGGCTGACATGTTATCAGCGAATACATTCATGAAGTCTTCACTTACACATTAAGACGGGCTCACAAAAATAAATGAGCGCATTTGATTTACCAGTGACCTAAAAATTAAGCTTTGGAATCCGCGAGAGGCGAACGGACGTTCGTCACGGATGTGTGTTTTCCTGCCTGGACGCCGCCACCGTCGCTGCCGCTGTCAATCTGTTTACATTTTTAGTATCACAATCAGCTGGATATCACTGGGTTACTGACTTCAGTATTGACTATTCCTGTGTGAGTAGTACAAATAGCGCTGAAGAGCAAAAACAGACCAGCAAGCATCGAACGTTCAAGTGATATCGACTCCCCTCCCCAGCAGAGCAGATATGGCAGTTTACAAACTCAACACTCACGTGAACTCGAACGCATTCCCTCAACACGGGGCAGAGGTTTATCTAACACGGCACACACTCCCCAGTCTGCAGTCGCACGGCTTGTTTACACACCATTTATCCCGCAAACTACTGGGGCGACCCCACCTATTTCGGCTGCTGAGCTGGCTGCTTGCCCTTGCTTTTTTTTTTTTGTTTTGTGTCGCAGATGCCCAGTAGGTGTGGTCGGGTCGTCGTTCACTGGGAACACCTGGGCCTGGTCTTCCTGGTGCTATAAAACCACGCCCCGCTTGTGCTTTCTGGGGGAGAGAAAGGAGAAACTCTGTTCCAGGTGCCCCACGCTCCCTGTCCTTGTTTTTCTTTTCCCCTTTTTACCATTCAACACGCACACGCTACTGATTTACTGACTGCCACACCTCACAACATTTTGACATTTCTATTTTTGTGTGTTAGCTCCAAATAAATTAATGGTTTTCTTTGCTTTGACTCCTTGTTTCACCTCCCGTTATTTGTCATGGTTTGGAGCTGGTCATGCCACTTTTCTAATAACCTACTTCTAAGACTGTCCCTTGGAGTCTGCTTCCGACAGAGACGGCAGGCTCCTGCTATAACCCGCATCCAGTCACTGAGCCCTAGGTCTACCTGCCGACAGACTTCTAACATGGCACCCTGTAGCTGTGAAACCGACTGAGAAAGTGCATCCAGGTCAAAGCTGTAAACCCTTATTTATTTCAGTGTTTCCCACCGATTGAGAGTTTAGTTATGGTGGTGGGTGGCGCGGCACGTGACTGATGCAGAAAGTCATGCAATATGGAGGGGGAGAGTGTAACCCAGGTTATTTTCTGTAGCAAAAGTCTACAGATGTCCCCTAAACGCCCCACATGCAGGCTATCGGCAGACGCTAGCTAAGCAGCTGTGCACGAAGAAGCCTCTAGTCCCCGCTCAGTTACAGCACCTCACGCGGGTGTCTAGCCAAAAATTACTCAGTTTGAAAAGGGTGAAATAAGACGTCCTGTTGTAAGATTTGCGTAAATTGAAACCGAGTGATTTTTATCTACCTGGGCCGACTGCCCGAGTAGAGCCTATGTATGGGAAACACCTTATTTCATCTGTTAAATCCACTCAAATTAAGGGTCTTTTTAAAAACAATCTTTTGTCCTCTGCAGTGCATTCGAAACTCAAACCAGCAGCCAAGAAGAAGTCTTAACAAGGGATAGCCATTATCCAAATTCTGACTCATGTAGGACTAAAAGACAAGACTGAAAACATCCAAAAGTTTGCCAGACAATGAGGAAAAGTCTCCCTCTACCAACCTTTAAAAAAAAAAAAAAGCCTAAAAGCCTTAGATACTACAAATAAAGCTTCAACATCAGAGAAATGCTCACATCATGTGTGATCAATCACTGCAACTCTATGGGTCTCATTTCCCCCCCGTTTCTTCTCTCAGCATGTCAGCTCCACCTTATGTATGAGTCACAGCTTCCAGCAGCTCCACTGTAACCGTCATCATTATTGTACAAAAACTAAATAAAACGATTAGACCATTTATTTATTTAAAGCGGTGATTCACAACCTTTTTGGCAGGTGTTTTCTTTAAAAGAAGGGATTATGATTGCATGTCGAACAACCAAAGAGTGTTTATTTCTTTGTTTATTTGAGTAATTTAAAAGGATCAAGTAATTTGCAAGAAAATAGAGCAAAGATGATATTAAAGTCCGAAGAATTACTATCATTTTGTGTAGCACAAATATGTTTTTCTGCTTTCCTGTCCTCTCAATGATTTCGCCATCCAACTGCTTTATCTTCAGGTTGGGAACCAGGAAAGATCACTTATGCCCTAATGATTATGACCAGCTGAACCATACAGTGTTTTTCATCTTGTTTCGTTTGAATTATTTAATTAAAAAATGTACGATATGATGAATTCAAAAACAAAAAAAACAAAAACAAGACTAGTGGAAAATCTGAAACAAAAAAAACATGATTTTGTTTAGCACATGTGTGTAAAATTTCCCTAGAAAATCTTAAATGGGACAAAAAATAAATAAATAAAAGAAATGATAAGAAATCCTCTTACCGCCACCTGTTGACCCCGACGTTGGAGGAGCCCGCGAACCATGGGTCCAGGAAGTAAACACAGCGCACTGTGTCGGCCCCCCGAACAGCCTCCCGTAGGGCGGGGTTGTCATGGAGACGGAGGCCCTTCCGGAACCAGTGGATGGAATTAGGGGCCATCTTATTCTGAAAGAGACGAAAGTGACGGAGGAGGAGAGGAGGAAGGAGAAGGGGTCACCGAGTTTGTCGAGGCAATCTGTGACGAGCTGGAGCAGACCGAACGGTTATCGAGCCGGATGAAGACATCGGCTCCGTATGCACAGAACAGAATGTGAGGCCGTCAGCTACTTTTTTTTTTAAAAAACAGCTCAGTCACGGCAAGTACCAACCTGAGCGTCTCCCAGCAGGAGAGTTACCTCTAGAATCCAAGCTGTATCAGTTGCCAACAGTTTGGGATGAACCAAGAATAGAACCGTTTGAACAGGAACACCTTCACTCCTCCAATGCCCAAACATTTTTTTTTTTTTTTTTTTGCTTTCTATTGTCACCAGAGACATTTTTAGGGATTTGGCACTTGATGAAATAGACCAACAGTAAAGTAAAGCTCAACTTTTAGTGTGCCACAGCACAAAGAGATGCCGTTTCTCAGGCCTGAGGATATTCATGTATGAAAGCTGTTTTGTTCCGGAACGATTAGTTGATTAATTTATTAGAAAAGACAATAAAATTGTGATAATCAATTAATTAGGGGTAATTATGATATCTTAATATAAAATTATACACACAATTATGTTATACTTTGAGGACTAAACGAGTAGAAAAACTAGAGTAAGGAATAATAGGAAATGAAAACAATCCCGGCAGCTGCGGGGATCAATAAAGTTATTCTGATTCTGAATCTGATGAGAGGAATGACATGCGTACAACTACTCAGTTGGCTGAGACACATACCATGACCTTGGTTGAAATCCAGCCCTAAGACGTTTTGGGTACATGCCGCTCGCCGCCTATCTCTCTGTTCCAGTCCTTCCTGTCTTTTCTCTGCTCCGTAAAGGCTTAAAATCCATAATATGATCCAAACAAAGAGCAAGTGACAGGGCTTTGATATTAAACAGAAAACACATTCGAGCTGCAGCAGGCGCTGTCAGGGTCCCTGGCGCTACAAGACTGCAACATAGGTTTTCCTTGTTACATACCTTATGTGATGATGAAGCACAACCAGAGCAGAAAGAATATGATATGCGATCTAGGAGAGGAACTACGCAGAGTGAGTGGGGTAATCCTCAAGAGACTACTACAGTTTCTACAAACCAGTAATATTTTCAACAACTAAAATCATGACGGATGGCTATTTTCTATGACGGCTGTCTCTTCACTCTCTGTCAAAGCCATTTTATGTATAAACCAGTCAGCCCATCTGAAGCCTGTGTGATATGCAGCCACTGCATTACCGACTTGATTAGCTCATGGTCTCAGCGAGCATAAACTGGACCACATTCAAGCGGGGACCAAGCCTGACCATAAACAAGTACAAGTAACGAGTATTAAGGTCTCATTATTCTACCAGCAAGTGTGACAGGTGACACATAGGATTTACCTGCCAAATAAGGTACAACTTATTTGGCACCATTTGGTGCCTAGCAGGTGTTCATTTTAAACCATGGTGGAAAGCCTCGTTTTGCTGGTGACTCTATGACCCTACAAAACTCATGCCTCACTACTTCGACCATTCATTGAGTTTTCCGCCTCTGCAAAAGCCACTTACTGCACCTTTTTTTTTTTTTGTCTTCTTGGGCATGTTATGGCTTAATGTGTCACTCCTTTCAGTGATGGGGATCTCAGCAGCCTGCTGGTAAACCGAACAGCTGATGGCAGTGGAAGAAAACCAGAATGTCCCAGACAGACAGCCAGACGCTAATTTAAATGGCTAATTAGCTGGGAAGCTAGCTGACTTTTGGCTTGCCTGCAGGCTAATTCAATTGGTCAACGTTATGTCTTGACTGACTGAGTGGATGAGTCAGTCCCTGTTGGCGCACACTTCAATCAAACTGAGATTCAGTAGGACAATATGATATTTAAAGAACCGTAAAGACGCAAATTTCAGAAGCAATTTCATTTCCTCTTCTCATTTGGATGTAGCAAAAAGAAGACCGTCTCATAGATTTAATGTCAAGCTGAAATTGGTTCATGGGCAGTCACTTGCTAGTAGGCCATCTTTGCGGCCAATTGTGCAGTTTTTGAAAGTTTTTGAGCTGTTGCAACCTGAATTATCTACCTTGGGTTTACTTAAAATAGGCCCACATTAGTTGCTGCCACAGCTCTTAAAAAAGGGATTTCCCCCCTCTCTAAAACTGGAGTATAACTGATAAACAGTAAGTAAGGGTGAGGGGTGGCAGCCTTTGTTAGCCCTAAAGCATTGGCTTTGACATTTCGTCATTATGAACAAATCACTTCTGCTTTTCAGTTTTTGCATGTCACTTTCAGGTCCTTTAAAGTATGATTTTTTTCTTTTTCTTTTTTGAATAAAGAGTGATGGAATGGATCAAGTCACTGGTTAAATACAAGGGATCAGAAATGGACATGAGCTATACACTGCATTTAAGCAGTGTGTGTGTATCTAAGCAAGACATTATCCAGATTAATGACAAGGATCAAGTAAGGTCAGCATCAGAACGCTGTGCACGAGTGTTATCGCGACCGACGTGTAGTGCACGTGATGACAGCTGAGCAGACTTCATCTGCAGATGAAGACCATGAGATGCTGTTGAAAAGCCAAAGAAACAGCGAGTAACTGGACCGTGAGTTGAGATCTTTTGGTCAAACTGCTGTTCCCAGGGTTAAAAATGAACTGTCGCACTACAATAATACGAGAGAATCAAAACTTGTTGTTGCTCCAGGCAAGTCATTTCACTCACACAGCATACTGAACCAAGAAAAGCTGTGTACAGGACCGAGAAACGTCGTGAATCTGACCAACCAACCTGTGCCATACTCTGGCGAAAATGCAGTATTTGGAATATAAAGAACAAGCACATGGTCATTGGAGAATTGGATTTCAAGGAAACTACGGTTTTATTTTTCCTTAGAGTCAACGGTGCTTGTTTACACTGCATTTTCAAAAACAAAAGAGGGTCTACAGTAAGACCATAGCTTTAAGGTTGAAAGAAAATATTCCACACTCTCTGACATAATAAACATATATTCTCTATAAGGTTGTTACAGCTCTTGTTTGGGTGTTTGGGTTGTTTACATTTAGTGAAATAATCAAAGGCAAGACCCCATGTTTTTTTATAGCCGCAACACTCCATCAAATGGGACTATTCCAAATGGCTTGTGCATCAATTAATTCACATTTTCTCAAAATCAAGCCCAGCATATTTCAAATCTTTGGATACTTGTGCTTTCCCACTACAACTTCAAATAAAGTTTAATGGGGTTCGAATAAGCAGTTTGACTGCTTGAGTTTGCAATGACTTACCTACTAGCAAGACAGTGGAGGTGAAGAGGTTAATCAATGACAAATTTGTGAATGAATGTTAATCAACTACATTAATTGCCTATGATTAGTTAAACTGAAAACTTACTACTGACATTTGATTGTTTTTTTTTTTTCCCCCACAGTGAAACAGGATGAATCCACTGTAACTGGCATGTGTCCAAGCAAATAACAAACTTGTTAGCAGCTTACAATTTTACAAATTGGATGCGCATTGTCTGCCAACTTATTCTTAACTGATCAAGGTTTTAACAGTAATTAATCAATCAATCTTGAATAAATCATTAACATACCATGTAGAATGGGATTAGCCACTGCTTATGTAAAGCTACTGTACAACTGCTGCTGCACCTTTTAATAGCTCCCGCCTGGTCCAAACCAATGCCTACCACAATCCATCTAGGGTGATGACGGACAGGGTCTTGCCCAAGAACGTTCAAGCCACACTGGGCACCGTGCGGGTGGTCGTGGCCATGTCGACATTCGCAAACGTCTTCATCATTAGGTTTTAAAAAAAGAGAGATCCTCAGCACAGGGAAAGTATGCCCAAAAAAAGAAACTTGCATGAGTTGAATAAAAGGGCTGTTTGTTTATAGAGCTGTTCCCTTAGCTGATATGGCTCCACGGCATCTGTGACTACATGTTGCGTTACCTCCGACGAGCCTGGCTTACCCAGAACACGGTCACTTCTCACAAATAGAAACGTAACTCCTCACATTCACTGCCACACTGCTGATTTTACCAGATCTAAAAGTTGCGGTCCGTCTCTCCGGCACAGCAACATACACCCAACAGCCGGAGTCCAGATTTTTTTTTTAGGGGAGCCTCTGTGACGTTAAAAAAAAAACCCATTTATCATCAGCGTTGAGAATTCTTATGTCTTCCCTTGAATTTCACAGAGACACAGCTCCAATGACAGTGCCCCTGGAAAACCCTCCACGCCAACAGTGTTTTAAATGAGTGAAAATATTTGATGAGGGAATGAAAAAGGGTCAAGGGTTGGATGGTGATTGGGTGAAGATGGAGGGTTTTGATGAACTGACTTGAGGCTTTTAAATATCACGCTGTGGTTAGGACAGTGGAAAAAAGTATTGTCGCTTCACAAGTCAGTTAGATCTGGAGTGATACATGAATACGACAGAGAATCAGGGAATATTTTTGAAAGCTCACTCCATGTGACCTTCAAGAAATGCTGTATTGAGCAACAACTACTCAGCTACACTTCACTGTAAACATATCAATCTTCTTGTGTTTAAAAAGAAAAAAAGACATGTAAGGGTTCTGATTTAAATATCAGCTGTTCAGTTGTCATTTTAACACTGAAATACAGTAAAAAATAAAATAAAATAAATGAATTAATGTTGCCAAATAAGCGTCAAGTCACAGTGAAGGCTCCTATGACTTCTCCAAATGGAAATTAGGTCACATCGTCCATTCTGAATGAGAGCTAAATGATTGTGTCCCCCTCACACGAACTTCGCCCGGAATTAAAGCCAAATAACGCAAAAAAAAATAAACAGCTGCTGAACACGCCGGGGTGGAATTTACGAGTCTTCGCGTCTTTGGGAAAAAAAAAAAAAAAAAATCCACTGCCTTGACGTCCACATCTCTGTGGACCGAAACGGGGTCACCAGAGCGTTGCTTATGTAACCGGTGGCGCTGTTTATAAAAGTATAGCTGGCTCACCCTGAAAAAAAAAAAAACAACCCCTCAACGCTGCGAAAAAAGACCGGTCTTACCTTGTGCTGGCTCCCCGGAGGTGATGTTTATGTCAAGCCCAAAGAAAAGAGCATTTCTTCCCTCGGCTCTGATGTGCGGGGAAGCGGTGTGTGTGTGTCTGTAGCCTCAGCTTGAGAACCCCCCCCCTGCCTCCCGGTACCTGCTTTCTGCTACTGTACTACTTTGTTTCATAAGAGTTTGACTCACTGCGCATGCCCCCCGCCTCCTTATCCCACTCTCGCGGCGCATTGAGGGCGCAGCGGTGAAAAATTCGACCGGCGGCCCGCTCGTTGCAGGCGCCCACACGGCAGCGCAGTTATTGTCGTTGTAAGTGGCAGAAATAAAAGCAAAGACGACGACATAACAACTAAGAGTATTTTTTCGGAATGTTAACCCCAAATTTAAGCGAAACTCATTCGTTCTTTTTGAACTGTTTAGTTTTATTTCAATAAACACGGCATTTCATGTCGTTTTACGCAGATGTTTCAGATGATACGGGTGCTAGCAGAATCAGAGCATCAAACGGAAGCTTACTTGGTTGCATGTTTCAACTAAGAGCCTGCATGAAGCTCAATGATACGTTAGAAAAGCAAGATTTATCTACTTTACCACAGTCAGAGAATGCAGCAAAAGCCCTGTCGAACGTGATCGGCGACGTGCTTTGAATCCGGCGCTCCCATTGGTTGGTTTTCCGTCACGTGCGCGATGCCGGGTCACGTTTAAGAGGCATGGAAACGCGGAAGTTCATTCACACGGTAACCGGTGACGGGCCCGGCTCCGGAGAGATTATTAGTCAAGTGAAGATCGGTTCGTTAAAAAGCGCTTCTTCACCGAACATCGGCGCTGTTCCAGTTTATTCTCTCTTCAAGGGAAGAACTGGCCTGTACACACTGTAGGGTATTCATGTTTTGAAATACTACAGTAACCTGTCTGCTCACCCGATTAATATCAATACAGGGGTTTAAATCAGGGTGTAATAATCTGTATTTAGTCACAATGACACAGAAACGGTAGGATTTTTCTCTTTCATTAATTTGTCAAATATAAAGGCAACAACCTTTGAAGCTGTGAGGGTAAAAAAAAAATAAAAATAAACGAAAAAACAAACAAACACTGGACTGCCCCCAAATTATTTTAATGAGTAAATAAAAAAGACCACTACAACTGTTATGACTATGACACTTTGAGGCATTCTAGATTTACGTTAGCACCCTAAACATATCCTTGTTTTCCCTTTTTTAAATTTTTTTTTTTTTTTTTACCACAAATATGACATTGACATAATTTTTATGATATTAAATTATACCTAGATTGCAAGGTAACTTCCTCTTTGGGATTTTTAAAAGTTCACTTCCTTTTTGTTCTCACCTTTACCATTTGATTTCATTGTAAAACTACGGGGATTCATGAAGTATCCGCACCACTTCACTTTTTGCGGTGTGTTTCGTTGTTATGTATTTAATTTAAAACGGATTTCACTGGCAATTGAAAATAAACCCGCACATAATATTCCGTAATGGCAGAGCATAAACCTGTTTTTGGAATTTGCTGCAAATTTATTACAGTTAAAAATGGGAAAGAAATCGTTTACTACATCAGTATTCACAGCATTTATTCAGCACTTTATTGAGGCAACTTTGGCAGCATTACAGCTTTTTGTGTAGGTCTGTAATCACATAATATAAATAATTTAGATTTAATGATTTAGTTGCAACAATTTTTTATTTTTCTTTGTTATGATGAATTATTTAGTACGGTAACTTAGTTGTACATAGTGTTGTATAGTGCAGTAGTGTGCAAACCAGTTGTCTTCCTTTTTTCTTAATATCTGAGTTATCATACTTACATTGTAAATTTCAATATCAAATACATGAAATGCAGTCATGTGGCCTACATGTGGCGGGTTGATGACAGCAGCTTGATGTTTATTGACAAAGGACCAATGACAAAGGAAAGATCAACATTTGAACAGCCACAATTTGTACAACAGTTTTTTTCATGACCCTTCAGATTCATCTTGCTATCACTTAATGTGATATATAATACAATAAAACCACTTGACATTGCAGGGTTATTGCGCAGGTATTGTTTTCAGACCTCAGGTGGTCTAAATGTAATTATTTGTGAGTCTGTGGATTTTAACAGAGTTTTAGGGTGAGGTACAGTAGATTGGTACCGGTCTTCATAGCAGATCTCTTAACATTGATTCAAAAAGTAAAGCATGAGGTGTCGCCATTTCCAACCAAAGGTATTTAGCTCTGTGATTTTATGGCGAGTGACTCCGACTCCCTGTCAGCAGATGGCTGAGGATTCTGTTGGTTGAAGAACCCTGACACAAATAATCGCAAAAATGAGTCTCCTCGGCGACTGCCATGTTACGGCAGCGTCACATGAGCGACTTGTTGCCAGTCAGCCCGCTCATGAAATGTCACCCCGTGAATAATCGGCAGACTTTCCTCACACAATCCAGTCACAATTGATGCATTTTATACCTCACCCACAAAAAAATGTGGCTGCCTTTTAACGCTTGTATCTCATTTTGTACCACAAGAGTTGAAACTTTACAGGGAAAATGTTTACTGAGGAAATAAAAGACATAAATCAAAATGAGTATTGTAGAAGAATAAAACAGACAAAGGGGTAGAAAACAAGGGTTGGCCTGTGGGAACTAAACATATCAGCAGAGTTACCTCACTGCATTACTTCACTTTCAATGGCGAGATAATCTTTAAGTCACGCGTCCATTAGAGTACACGTGTGGATGACCCAGATAATGCGTCTTGTCCTCTGTCAGACTTCGTCAGTATCCAACTCACTCATAAAAAATATCTAGCGTGGGCTTTGAGGCAGTTGTGTGTCTGCTTGCGTTGCTCCGGGGGGGGGGCAGAGGCGTAGAACAGAAACACTGTCCCTCCTTGAACTTCTTGCTGGGGTGCTGACGTCTCGTCTCGAGGCCTTGTGGAGTTCTGACGTTTCCTCTGCAAAATCAGCACTTTCTTTCGTCAGTCTGTGATGGTTAGACCATTGAAGACATTATTTCATGAAGGAGTCTGGGGAACTTTTTACTCCTGCAACACATGCAGTGGTGTTTTTTTTTTTCTTTTTATAGTCACAGTTAAGTAAAAATAAAGCTACCGTCCAAGGCAATGGCTCAAGTAATAGTGAAAATCATTTATTACAGTAACACTCAAGTAAAGGCTCTTGTTTGTTGTACTATGTACCCAAAGTATTGGAGTGAAAAGTAGCCTAAATTGTGCTGAATGTAAAAATAAAGCAATAAGAACTTGTTTTTTTCACTGAAGCAAAAGTGAAATTAGTCAGAACTACCGATAAACACTAGCAAGCACAAGTATTAATAACTAATTTGTTATTTTACATTAATTTCAACGTACCTCGCCTTAACCACCACAGCTGCTGATTTACTACATTGCCCAGAATGCCCTCTGACAGCCTCTTAGGATAAGGCTAGGACTCGTTGCATGTGTACCTGGAAGGAACAACAGTGACAGCTGAGCGAGTTGTCTTGCTGCGTCGCTTTTCCATTCCCGGCTCCTGTAGATGTAGAATTTGACCTCAGTGCCTCTTCTGTATCTTATTTGAGCCGTGTATAACTTTCATGCACTAAAGCTATGAAGGGTAACGTGGATATGACCAGGCAGTATATGTATCAGTGGATTATTTTCAAATGGAACTCGGGGTCAGGTCCCTGTTATAAATAGCCACATGGCCCGATGCAAAGCAGAGTACACAGCTAAAACTGTCAAAGCAGCCTGGCAGTGCCACAACACAATAAATAATGAAAATCTCGAGTCCAAATTCATCACAAGGTCGTAATGATCAAAAATAGTAATTTTTTTGTATTTAGGCAGACACATCCTGTCAACAGGGTTGGGTGTTAAATAATGGTCAGCATTACACTAAAGAAATAACTGATCCGTTTAGATGTTTGGTTTACACCTAGATTATTGCTTGTGTCTTTTTAAAGATGATCCAGTCAGTGGGAATTTTGTCTGAGCCACTTGAAGGCAACCCAAGTAAATTAGCTGGTAATGACCACAGTAAGCAAAATGAAGTTTGTGGACAGGCTGTGCGAGGCTAATACAACACAACTGACCCTTTCCATTTTACACTCTAGAATCCGAATCAGTGCGTTTTCATCAAGTGATCATTTCATCTGAATGAAACAGACAGCCGACAGTGAAGAAACAAGGTCAACGCAAGCGGTCACAAACGCACAGTACATGCTGTCGTTACAATGATAATAATGATGCAAGGTTTCTAAGACATCGGTAGAATGGACTAGAGGAAATTAAGCCAGAACATGTGAGAAGAACAGTGCTCGCTTCAAAAAAACAAACAGGATGAAGTCAAAACAGAATGGTCTTGGAGTAGTCTACTAGATGTTCCGGTGGACTAGAGCGCTGGACATTATCACCACACAGGCGGAACAGATCCTTCTATCTCTGGCTTTCATGTTTACAAGGAAAGACAGCTTTGATACAGAAGAGGGAACTCAGTCAGACTGCCCACATTAGCTGGTGGGAGGCCTCCCGCGCTGCCACCTCATACTGTCACGGTGGGCAAGCGCTGAGGCCGAGAATAGAGATGCGCTGAGGCCAGACTGTGTTGGAATCATCCATTCTGTTGACTGGATAAAAGAAAATCAAGCTCTAAACAGACGTGCAATGTCGCGCAGTAAGACTAAACCCCGTACACAGTTCATTTTTCCTGTTTGTGCTTACTTGTCCATGGCAGAGTGAAAACAACACAGTGTTCAGGTTGATCATTTTGTGAAAGAATACGATCACGCTTCTCGCTTGGCATCGTGAGATTGTTCAGTAATCAAATCGCACATTTTTTTTTTTAAACCTTTATTTATTCAGGGAGGTTTCACTGTTCATTAAAACCAACATGAGGCTAATGTGTTTGATAGCACCCCCAAATGGCAGCGAGGGGAACTGATG